>NC_133327.1:541869928-542067428 GCF_042186555.1 Aquarana catesbeiana
ATAATAGTTCTAGGTGCTAGATCATCTGAAGAGACACTATACTAGGCAGCCCTCAGGGGACAGAAACCCAGGACCTCATGTTGATTCAGTAAGTCATCCCTCAATACTCAACACATTTATTCTTGACCTGCATGCAGAAAGTGAAAAAATTATACACACTGGCAGCACTGACAACTTGGCAAGTCAGTTTCTTCATTTGCAGTAAAAATGTGAGTCTGGCAATATTTTAGCTTACAAAAAATAATTTACAGGGCACACTATACCTAAATATGTCTGCTAAATAGGGATGAGCTTCGAGTTTGAGTCGAACTCATGTTCAACTCAAACATCGGCTGTTCGCCAGTTCGCCGAACAACGAACAATTTGGGGTGTTCATGGCAGATTCGAAAGCCGTGGAACACCCTTTAAAAGTGTATGGGAGAAATCAAAAGTGCTAATTTTAAAGGCTTATATGCATGGTATTGTCATAAAAAGTGTTTGGGGACCTGGGTCCTGCCCCAGGGGATATGGATCAATGCAAAAAAAAGTTTTAAAAACAGCCATTTTTTCAGGAGCAGTGATTTTAATAATGCTTAAAGTGAAACAATGAAAGTGTAATATTCCTTTAAATTTCGTACCTGGGAGGTGTCTATAGTATGCCTGTAAAGGGGCGCATGTTTAGAACAGTCTGACAGCAAAATGACATTTCAAAGGAAAAAAAGTCATTTAAAACTACTCGCGGCTATTAATGAATTGTCGGTCCGACAATACACATAAAAGTTCATTGATAAAAACGGCATGGGATTTCCCCACAGGGGAACCCCGAACCAAAATTTAAAAAGAAAATGGTGTGGGGGTCCCCCTAAATTCCATACCAGGCCCTTCAGGTCTGGTATGGATTTTAAGGGGAACTCTGCGCCAAATGTTTTTTTTAAATGGCGTGGGCCCCCCCAAAAAATCCATACCAGACCCTTATCCGAGCCCGCAACCAGGCAGGCCACAGGAAAAGAGGGGGGGGACTAGAGAGCGCCCCCCCTCCTGAACCGTACCAGGCCACATGCCCTCAACATTAGGAGGGTGCTTTGGGGTCCCCTCCAAAGCACCTTGTCCCCATGTTGATGGAGACAAGGGCCTCATCCCCACAACCCTTGCCCGGTGGTTGTGGGGGTCTGCGGGTGGGCGGGCTTATCGGAATCTGGAAGCCCCCTTTAACAATCGGACCCCCAGATCCCGGCCCCCCCCGTGTGAAATGGTAAGGGGTACAAAAGTATCCCTACCATTTCACAAAAAAAGTGTCAAAAATATTAAAAATGACAAAAGACAGTTTTTAACAATTCCTTTATTTAAAGTCTTCTTCTTTCCATCTTCTTTCTTCTATCTTCCATCGGTTTCTTCCTCCATCTCCTTCTTCCTCTGGTTCTTCCTCTGATCCTCTACTTCTTGCTCCGGTGTTCTCGTCCGGCATCTTCCTCCGTGGCGTCTTCTTCACCCAGTTACGTAACGGGTGACCCCGCCCCCCTCTGACGTCACGGGGAAACCCATAGAGAAGTCTCCGTCAAGTCCCCATGTGTCAGAGGGGGGCGGGGTCACCGGGTGGCCCCGCCCTCCGTTATTTAAGAAGTGTCAGAAGACGAGAAGCGTCACACAGCGGGAGCCTCCCATCATGGATGCGGAGCGGCTCGAGAACGAAGAAGGGAAGAAGACGCCACGGGAAAGTTGCCGGACGAGAACAACGGAGCAAGAAGCAGAGGATCGGAGGAAGAACCAGAGGAAGAAGAAGATGGAGGAAGAAACTGAAGGAAGATAGAAGAAAAAGATAGAAGAAAGAATATGGAAAGAAGAAGACTTTAAATAAAGGAATTGTCAAAAACTGTCTCTTGTCATTTTTAACATTTTTGACTTTTTTTGTGAAATGGTAGGGGTACTTTTGTACCCCCTTACCATTTCACACGGGGGGGCTGGCATCTAGGGGTCCCCTTGTTAAAGGGGGCTTCCAGATTCCGATAAGCCCCCCGCCCACAGACCCCCACAACCACCGGGCAAGGGTTGTGGGGATTAGGCCCTTTTCCCCATGTTGCTTTGGGGGGGACCCCAAAGCACCCTCCCAATGTTGAGGGCATGTGGCCTGGTACGGTTCAGGAGGGGGGGCGTCCCCCCTCTTTTCCTGCGGCCTGCCAGGTTGCGTGCTCAGATAAGGGTCTGGTATGGATTTTTGGGGGGCCCCACGCCATTTTAAAAAAAATTTTGGCGCAGGGTTCCCCTTAGGTCTGATATGGATTTTGAGGGGGACCCCCACGCCATTTAAAAAAAAAAAATTTGGCCCGGGTTCCCCTTAATATCCATACCAGACCTGGAGGGCCTGGTATGGAATTTAGGGGGACCCCCACGCCATTTTTTTTTTAAATTTTGGTTCGGGGTTCCCCTGTGGGGAAATCCCATGCCCTTTTTATCAATGAACTTTTATGTGTATTGTCGGACCGGCAATTCATTAACCACTTGACGACCGCCTCACGCCGATTTACGTCAGCAAGGTGGCACGGACAGGCAAAATCACGTACATATACGTGATTTGCCTTCCGCGGGTGGGGGGTCCGATCGGACCCCCCCCCGGTGCCCGAGGCGGTCGTCTTTTGTCCCCCGGCGATCGGAGGTGAGGGGGAGGCCATCCGTTCGTGGCCCCCCCCTCGCGATCGCCGCCGGCCAATGAGAACATTCCTTTGCTGCTGTATGCTAAACAGCAGCAAAGGAAATGATGTCATCTCTCCTCGGCTCGGTAATTTCCGTTCCGGCCCGAGGAGAGAAGACAGGTATGTGAGTGCACAACACACACACACACACAGTAGAACATGCCAGGCACACTAAACACCCCGATCCCCCCCCCGATCGCCCCCCGATCCCCCCCCAATCACCCCCCCCCCCCGTCACAAACTGACACCAGCAGTTTTTTTTTTTTTCTGATTACTGCATTGGTGTCAGTTTGTGACAGTTACAGTGTTGGGACAGTTAGTATTACCCCCCTTTAGGTCTAGGATACCCCCCTAACCCCCCCTAATAAAGTTTTAACCCCTTGATCACCTCCTGTCACCAGTGTCGCTAAGCGATCATTTTTCTGATCGCTGTATTAGTGTCGCTGGTGACGCTAGTTAGTGAGGTAAATATTTAGGTTCGCCGTCAGCGTTTTATAGCGTCAGGGACCCCCATATACTATCTAATAAATGTTTTAACCCCTTGATTGCCCCCTAGTTAACCCTTTCACCACTGATCACCGTATAACTGTTACGGGTGACGCTGGTTAGTTTGTTTATTTTTTATAGTGTCAGGGCACCCGCCGTTTATTACCGAATAAAGGTTTAGCCCCCTGATCGCCCGGCGGTGATATGCGTCGCCCCAGGCAGCGTCAGATTAGCGCCAGTACCGCTAACACCCACGCACGCAGCATACGCCTCCCTTAGTGGTATAGTATCTGATCGGATCAATATCTGATCCAATCAGATCTATACTAGCGTCCCCAGCAGTTTAGGGTTCCCAAAAACACAGTGTTAGCGGGATCAGCCCAGATACCTGCTAGCACCTGCGTTTTGCCCCTCCGCCCGGCCCAGCCCAAGTGCAGTATCAATCGATCACTGTCACTTACAAAACACTAAACGCATAACTGCAGCTTTCGCAGAGTCAGGCCTGATCCCTGCGATCGCTAACAGTTTTTTTGCTAGCATTTTGGTGAACTGACAAGCACCAGCCCCAGGCAGCGTCAGATTAGCGCCAGTACCGCTAACACCCACGCACGCACCGTACACCTCCCTTAGTGGTATAGTATCTGATCGGATCAATATCTGATCCGATCAGATCTATACTAGCGTCCCCAGCAGTTTAGGGTTCCCAAAAACGCAGTGCTAGCGGGATCAGCCCAGATACCTGCTAGCACCTGCATTTTGCCCCTCCGCCCGGCCCAGCCCACCCAAGTGCAGTATCGATCGATCACTGTCACTTACAAAACACTTAACGCATAACTGCAGCATTCGCAGAGTCAGGCCTGATCCCTGCGATCGCTAACAGTTTTTTTGGTAGCTTTTTATTGAACTGTCAAGCACCAGCAGCCTAGTACACCCCGGTCGTAGTCAAACCAGCACTGCAGTAACACTTGGTGACGTGGCGAGTCCCATAAGTGCAGTTCAAGCTGGTGAGGTGGCAAGCGCAAGTAGTGTCCCGCTGCCACCAAGAAGACAAACACAGGCCCGTCGTGCCCATAGTGCCCTTCCTGCTGCATTCGCCAATCCTAATTGGGAACCCACCACTTCTGCAGCGCCCGTACTTCCCCCATTCACATCCCCAACCAAATGCAGTCGGCTGCATGAGAGGCATTTTCTTTATGTCCTCCAGAGTACCCCTACCCAACGAACCCCCCCAAAAAAGATGTTGTGTCTGCAGCAAGCTTGAATATAGGCGTGACACCCGCTATTATTGTCCCTCCTGTCCTGACAATCCTGGTCTTTGCATTGGTGAATGTTTTGAACGCTACCATTCATTAGTTGAGTATTAGTGTAGGGTACAGCATTGCACAGACTAGGCACACTTTCACAGGGTCTCCCAAGATGCCATCGCATTTTGAGAGACCCGAACCTGGAACCGGTTACCGTTATAAAAGTTAGTTACAAAAAAAGTGTAAAAAAAAAAAAAAAATATATAAAATAAAAAAAAATAGTTGTCGTTTTATTGTTCTCTCTCTCTCTATTCTCTCTCTCTTGTTCTGCTCTTTTTTACTGTATTCTATTCTGCAATGTTTTATTGTTATTATGTTTTATCATGTTTGCTTTTCAGGTATGCAATTTTTTATACTTTACCGTTTACTGTGCTTTATTGTTAACCATTTTTTTGTCTTCAGGTACGCCATTCACGACTTTGAATGGTTATACCAGAATGATGCCTGCAGGTTTAGGTATCATCTTGGTATCATTCTTTTCAGCCAGCGGTCGGCTTTCATGTAAAAGCAATCCTAGTGGCTAATTAGCCTCTAGACTGCTTTTACAAGCCGTGGGAGGGAATGCCCCCCCCCACCGTCTTCTGTGTTTTTCTCTGGCTCTCCTGTCTCAACAGGGAACCTGAGAATGCAGCCGGTGATTCAGCCAGCTGACCATAGAGCTGATCAGAGACCAGAGTGGCTCCAAACATCTCTATGGCCTAAGAAACCGGAAGCTACGAGCATTTTATGACTTAGATTTCGCCGGATGTAAATAGCGCCATTGGGAAATTGGGGAAGCATTTTATCACACCGATCTTGGTGTCATCAGATGCTTTGAGGGCAGAGGAGAGATCTAGGGTCTAATAGACCCCAATTTTTTCAAAAAAGAGTACCTGTCACTACCTATTGCTATCATAGGGGATATTTACATTCCCCGAGATAACAATAAAAATGATTAAAAAAAAAAAAATGAAAGGAACAGTTTAAAAATAAGATAAAAAAGCAAAAAAATAATAAAGAAAAAAAAAAAAAAAGCACCCCTGTCGCCCCCTGCTCTCGCGCTAAGGCGAACGCAAACGGCGGTCTGTCGTCAAACGTAAACAGCAATTGCACCATGCATGTGAGGTATCGCCGCGAAGGTCAGATCGAGGGCAGTAATTTTTGCAGTAGACCTCCTCTGTAAATCTAAAGTGGTAACCTGTAAAGGCTTTTAAAGGCTTTTAAAAATGCATTTATTTTGTTGCCACTGCACGTTTGTGCGCAATTTTAAAGCATGTCATGTTTGGTATCCATGTACTCGGCCTAAGATCATCTTTTTTATTTCATCAAACATTTGGGCAATATAGTGTGTTTTAGTGCATTAAAATTTAAAAAAGTGTGTTTTTTCCCCAAAAAATGCGTTTGAAAAATCGCTGCGCAAATACTGTGTGAAAAAATAAAATGAAACACCCACCATTTTAATCTGTAGGGCATTTGCTTTAAAAAAATATATAATGTTTGGGGGTTCAAAGTAATTTTTTTGCAAAAAAAAAAATAACTTTTTCATGTAAACAATGAGTGTCAGAAAGGGCTTTGTCTTCAAGTGGTTACTTGATTTGATTGTAGCCGTATTTTATTCATGGCTGACCTGGAGGACAAATTTCTGAACAGCATACAACAAAAGCCATACAGATATTATCGCTATATTGATGATATATTCATGATATGGACTGATGGTGAAGAAAATCTAAACCAATTCTTCTCATTGATCAACACTTTTCACCCATCTATCAAACTAAAAATGGACTATTCGAACACACATGTCAACTTCCTGGACACTACAGTATACATCAGGAATGACAAGCTACACACGTCGATATACAGAAAACCGACTGACCGATGCAGCTATCTTCATAGTTCCAGTTTTCACCCCCAACACACCAAACGGGCCATCATACACAGCCAGGCCATCAGATACCACCGAATTTGTTCAGACCCAGAAGACAGAGATAAACATCTCAGAACACTGGCAGACTCCTTCCATAAGAAAGGTTACAAAGACAAAACCATCAACAACAGCATAAACACAGCCTTGAAAACCCGAAGAGAAAATCTCCAATACACAGAGAAAAAAACAAATAACCGAGTACCTCTAGTCACCACATACAACCCAGCACTTGAAGGGATCAAAAATATAATCAAAGATTTACAACCCATTATAACAGAGGATGAAACTCTGAAAGGAATATTCCAACAACCCCCATTATTGGCTTTCAGACAACCACCCAACCTCAGACACAAACTAATCAGCAGGAAACTTCACTCTGATTATGAAGTCACAAACAATGGTAGCAAACCCTGCAATAAAAAACGCTGCAAACTATGCAACCAGATAAATCTATCCAAAAGTGTTACACACACTAATGGGACCTTCAATATCATGGGATCTTACAGCTGTACCTCAAGTAATGTTGTGTACCTCATCCAATGCAAAAGGTGCAGCAAAGGATCTTATGTTGGTGAAACAGGACAGAAGTTGCAAGCGAGGATGAATTTGCACAGACATACCATCAAAGAACATAAAGAAGACAGTTTATGCACACCTGTGGGACATCATTTCTCACAATCGGACCACACTATAGAAGACCTCAATGTCTTAGTTCTTAAAGGGAATTTCAGAACTATCCAGGAAAGGAAAACGTTTGAACTAAGAATGATACTTCTTTTTGACACGAAGAATAATGGCCTGAATTTAGATATTGGTTTCCTTACACATTATGCTAAAGTTTTACGACCGCTCTGTGACTAGCATCCCCCCTTGCATCCCCCCCTTGCTCTCCCTCTGTCTTATCTCACTAACTCTGCTGCTATCTTTATTACCATTGATTTGTATGTGTTTGGTTTTCTCTTTTTTTTTTTTTTTTTTTCTTCTTTAACATTCTGCTTAAAAATTTGTGAATCAGTACTGCTTGGACCTTGAAGAAGGGGACATACCCCGAAAGCTTGTCCTGAAAAATTGTATGTTAGTGCAAATAAAAAAAGTATCACGGACAGTACTCAATTTTCTCTTCAAGTGGTTAGAAGAGTTGGTGATGTGTGACATAAGCTTCTAAATGTTGTGCATAAAATGCCAGGACAGTTCAAAACCCCCCCAAATGACCCCATTTTGGAAAGTAGACACCCCAAGCTATTTGCTGAGAGGTATGTCGAGTCCATGGAATATTTTATATTGCGACACAAGTTGCGGGAAAGAGACAATTTTTTTTTTTTTTTTTTGCACAAAGTTGTCACTAAATGATATATTGCTCAAACATGCCATGGGAATATGGGAAATTACACCCCAAAATAAATTCTGCTGCTTCTCCTGAGTACGGGGATACCACATATGTGAGACTTTTTGGGAGCCTAGCCGCGTACGGGACCCCGAAAACCAAGCACCGCCTTCAGGCTTTCTAAGGGCGTGAATTTTTGATTTCACTCTTCACTGCCTATCACAGTTTCGGAGGCCATGGAAAGCCCAGGTGGCACAAAACCCCCCCAAATGACCCCATTTTGGAAAGTAGACACCCAAAGCTATTTGCTGAGAGGTATAGTGAGTATTTTGCAGACCTCACTTTTTGTCACAAAGTTTTGAAAATTGAAAAAAGAAAAAAAAAAAAGTTTTTTCTTGTCTTTCTTCATTTTCAAAAACAAATGAGAGCTGCAAAATACTCACCATGCCTCTCAGCAAATAGCTTGGGGTGTCTACTTTCCAAAATGGGGTCATTTGGGGGGGTTTTGTGCCACCTGGGCATTCCATGGCCTCTGAAACTGTGATAGGCAGTGAAGAGTGAAATCAAAAATTTTCACCCTTAGAAATCCTGAAGGCGGTGCTTGGTTTTCGGGGCCCCGTACGCGGCTAGGCTCCCAAAAAGTCCCACACATGTGGTATCCCCATACTCAGGAGAAGCAGCTAAATGTATTTTGGGGTGCAATTCCACATATGCCCATGGCCTGTGTGAGCAATATATCATTTAGTGACAACTTTGTGCAAAAAAAAAAAAAAAAAGTGTCACGTTCCCGCAACTTGTGTCAAAATATAAAATATTCCATGGACTCAATATGCCTCTCAGCAAATAGCTTGGGGTGTCTACTTTCCAAAATGGGGTCATTTGGGGGGTTTTGTGCCACCTGGGCATTCCATGGCCTCCAAAACTGTGATAGGCAGTGAAGAGTGAAATCAAAAATTTACACCCTTAGAAATCCTGAAGGCGGTGCTTGGTTTTCGGGGCCCCGTACGCGGCTAAGCTCCCAAAAAGTCCCACACATGTGGTATCCCCATACTCAGGAGAAGCAGCTGAATGTATTTTGGGGTGCAATTCCACATAGGCCCATGGCCTGTGTGAGCAATATATCATTTAGTGACAACTTTTTGTAAATATTTTTTTTTTTTTTTTTTGTCATTATTCAATCACTTGGGACAAAAAAAATAAATATTCAATGGGTTCAACATGCCTCTCAGCAATTTCCTTGGGGTGTCTACTTTCCAAAATGGGGTCATTTGGGGGGGTTTTGTACTGCCCTGCCATTTTAGCACCTCAAGAAATGACATAGGCAGTCATAAACTAAAAGCTGTGTAAATTACAGAAAATGTACCCTAGTTTGTAGATGCTATAACTTTTGCGCAAACCAATAAATATATGCTTATTGACATTTTTTTTACCAAAGACATGTGGCCGAATACATTTTGGCCTAAATGTATGACTAAAATTTAGTTTATTTGATTTTTTTTATAACAAAAAGTAGAAAATATCATTTTTTTTCAAAATTTTCGGTCTTTTTCCGTTTATAGCGCAAAAAATAAAAACTGCAGAGGTGATCAAATACCATCAAAAGAAAGCTCTATTTGTGGGAAGAAAAGGACGCAAATTTCGTTTGGGTACAGCATTGCATGACCGCGCAATTAGCAGTTAAAGCGACGCAGTGCCAAATTGGAAAAAGACCTCTGGTCCTTAGGCAGCATAATGGTCCGGGGCTCAAGTGGTTAATAGCCGCGAGTAGATTTAAATGACTTTTTTTTTCCTTTGAAATTTAATTTTGCTGTCAGACTGTTCTAAACATGGGAAACATGTGCCCCTTTACAGGCATACTATAGACACCCCCCAGGTACAAAATTTAAAGCAATATTACACTTTTATTGTTTCACTTTAAGCATTATTAAAATCACTGCTCCCGAAAAAATGGCCGTTTTTAAAACTTTTTTTTGCATTGATACTTGTCCCCTGGGGCAGGACCCAAGTCCCCAAACACTTTTTATGACAATAACTTGCATATAAGCCTTTAAAATGATCACTTTTCATTATTCATGTTCGAGTCCCATAGACTTTAACGGTTTTCGCATGTTCGAACAAATTTTTTGCCTGTTCGCATGTTCTGATGCGAACCGAACAGGGGGGTGTTCAGCTCACCCCTACTGCTAAACCATAAAGAATCATTCACAGCACAACACAGATGCTCTAATGCATGTATTTGTTTTTTGTAGAGAGACCATTCATATTGAATGCACGGCAGTGCACAGCAAAAAATGGATCCTTCGCTATTCTTAAAGTGGATGTAAACCCTCTCCTATACCCAGTGAAGTGAATAGCCTCAGGTGATACACAGGGATGAAACAAATCCCCCTGCATACGTTTTACATGTATAACTTCTGTCTTCAGCTTTGTACACACTTTGGAAAGTTCAGCTTGTGTTAGAAATCTTTCTCCCTGTTTCAGCAGTGGGTGTGGAGTTCCCTCCCATTCACATAGACAGAGGAATGAAGAAACTTGCAGAGCTGCAGTCTGAATAGACCAGCTCTCTGCTTCTCTATCTCTAAGTTCCCTCCCCGACACAAATTTTCAACTGCTTTTATCTCCTGTTGGAGAGCTTGTCAGAATTTATCATGCTGACAACAGAGGAATGGAGGAGCAGAAAGACACGGGACTTAGAGGTTTGGAGAGAGATAAGTAAACACTACAGATATATGTGCCCAGGTCAGATTTAATGAATGGGGTTTACAACCACTTTAAAAATGCAGCACGCCACAATGTACAGAAAATTCACTTGCACTGTGGTGCTTTATAGTGCACAGTATCGTTACATTGGAGTGCAATTAAGAGTGAATTGCATTGCAATGCTTATACGTATACCGTGTATTACAGTGTGTTATATGCTGCTCTCTACATTCCCTATTCTACGCCACCTAATTTTGTACACTGCATTATACATTCCCTGTTCTACACCACCTCATTCCATAAGCAGCACTGTATGTTCCCCATTCTACCCTGCCGCATTCTGTATACTGCACTGTATATTGCCCTACTTCACCGTCTCAGTCTGTACTGTACATTTCCTATTCTACTCCACCTCACTCTTTATGCTGTACTGTACGTTCCTCATTCTACACTGTCTTTTTACACTGTATTGTACCTCCCTTATTTCACACTGCCTCATTCCGTAAACAGCACTGTACATTTCCTATTCCACACTGCCTTGTTTTGAACACTGCACTCTACCTTTCCTATTCCACACTGCCTCATTCTGTACACTGAGCAGTGTCTTTCCCATGCCACACCATCTTAATCTGTACACTTTGCCATTCATTTCCAATTGATAGCTCTTATAGGCAAGAGCAGGGCCACCCGCTGATGTAACCGGATGACCCCACCCCCTCTGATGTCACATGACTTCACATAACATAAGAAGGCCTATATAACAGCTGTCAAAGCCAAGAGACAGCAGTCGCTGGGAGACCTCCCATCGAGGCGGAGCTTTTTTCATTTTTTCTATTTTTTGGGTCCGTCGGGTGGCGTGATTGAAGATGGATGGACATCGCGGGACACTTTTTTTTTTTTTTTTTAAATAAAGGAATTGTCAAAAACTGTCTGTTGTGACTTTTTGACACTTTTTTTGGTGAATGGGTATGGGTACAATGTACTCGATACCCATTCACATGGGGGGGGGATCTGGGGGCCTCCTGGTTAAAGGGGGCTTCCAGATTCCGATAAGCACCCCTTCCTGCAGACCCTGACAACAACCGCCCAGGGTTGCCGGGAAGAGGCTCCTATCCCCATCAACATTAGGACATCGGGATCATCCCTAATTATTATCTATTTACTCGTCCCGACCTCATGTTTTACAGTGCCTTGAAAAAATATTCATACCCCATGAAATTTTCCACATTTTATCATGTTACAACCAAAAATGTAAATGTATTTTTGGGGGATTTTATTGGGGTTTTATGTGATAGACCAACACAAAGTGGCACATAATTGTGAAGTGGAAGGAAAATAATGTTTTTCAAAATTTTTTACAAATAAATATCTGAAAAGTGTGGCGTGCATTTCTATTCAGCCCCCTTTACTCTGCTACCCCTAACTAAAATCTTGTGGAGCCAATTGCCTTCAGAAGTCACCTAATTAGTAACTATGGTCCACCTGTGTGTTATTTAATCTCAGAATAAATACAGCTGTTCTGAGAAACCCTCAGAGGTTTGTTAGAGAACCTTAGTGAACAAACAGCATCATGAAGGCCAAGGAATACACCAGACAGGTCAGGGATAAAGTTGTGGAGAAGTTTAAAGCAGTGTTAGGTGAAAAAAAAATATCCCAAGCTTTGAACTTCTTACGGAGCACTGTTCAATCCATCATTTGAAAATGGAAAGAGTATGGCACAACTGCAAACAGTGGTGGTGCGTCCATAAGGCCACACGTGCGCCGCCTCCCCTCTTCAGCCACCTCCTCTATGACCAATGTATAGATTCATGCATTGCATGAATCTATCCATGGCGCCCGCTGCCACCCCCTATTCAGGCGCCCGGCCCCTTTTTGGGCATAGGCACCTGAATTACAGTGGCGGGGGGTGTTTTTGAAGCACTTGATTAGAGCCATAGGCTCTAATAAGTGTCAAAAAAGGTGACCTGAGAGCACCATGCTTGGCGCTTGCAGTTCACCCAGGTGTGTTAGAACAGCGAATGAATATTCGCTTTCCTAACAGTGAACCGCCCCTCCGCCAATCAGGTACTCGCCTGATTGGCTGAAATGACAGGCGCTGTGATTGAATGCCTATCAGGAGGAGAGGAAGGGAGGAGATGCATGGAGGACACCGCTCACCGCTGTCACCCGCTGCCCCACCAAGATAGGGTAAGTGCCGATCAGACAGTGAGCGGGCGGGGAGGGTCACAGTGGCAGCATTCGATGGCACAGTGGCAGCATTTGATGGGCACAGTGGCAGCATTCGATGGGCACAGTGGCAGCATTCGATGGGCACAGTGGCAGCATTTGATGGGCACAGTGGCAGCATTTGATGGGCACAGTGGCGGCATTTGATGGGCACAGTGGTATTTGATGGGCACAGTGGCTGCAATTGATGGGCACAGTGGCTGCAATTGATGGGCACAGTGAGGCTGCAATTGATGGTTTTTTTTTTCAGAATTTTTCAGTTTGTGCCCCCCCCCCAAAATTTTGAGCACCAGCCGCCACTGGCTGCAAACCTACCGAGACATGGCTGTTCACCTAAACTGGCAGGCTGGGCAAGGAGGGCATTAATCAGAGAAGCAGCCAAGAGGCCCATGGTAACTCTGGAGGAGCTGCAGAGATCCACAGTTCACGTGGGAGAATCTGTCCACAGGACAACTAATAGTCGTGCACTCCACAAATCAGGCCTTTATGGAAGAGTGGCAAAAAGAAAGCCATTGTTGAAAGAAAGCCATAAGAAGTCCCATTTGAAGTTTGCGAGAAGCCATGCGGGAGACACAGCAAAAATGTGGAAGAAGGTGCTCTGGTCAGATGAGCCCAATATTGAACTTTTTGGCCTAAAAGTAAAACGCTGTGTGGTGGAAAACTAACACTGCACATCACCCTGAACACAGCATCCCCATCATGAAACATGGTGGCAGCAGCATCATGTGGGAATGCTTTTCTTCAGCAAGGACAGGGAAGATGGTCGGAGTTGATGGGAAGATGGATGGAGCCAAATACAGGGCAATCTTAGAAGAAAAGTCTGCAAAAGACTTGAGACTGGGGCGGAGGTTCACCATTCAGCAGGACAACGACCCTAAACATACAGCCAGAACTACAATGTAATGGTTTAGATCAAAGCATATTCATGTGATAGCATGACCCAGTCAAAGTCTAGACCTAAATCCAACTGAGAATCTGTGGCAAGACTTAAAAATTGCTGTTCACAGAGCTTGAACTATTTTGCAAAGAAGAATGGGCAAAAATTTCACTCTATAGATATGTAGAGCTGGTAGAGACATCCCCAAAAAAACTTGCAGCTGTAATTGCAGCGAAAGATGATTCTACAAAATATTGACTCAGGGGGGCTGAATACAAATGCACGCCACACTTTTCACATGTTTATTTGTAAAAAATGTTGAAAACGATTTATCATTTTCCTTTTTTTTCCACAATTATGTGCCACTTTATGTTGGTCTATCACATAAAATCCTCATAAAATAAATTTTTGGTTATAACATGACAAAATGTAGAAAATTTCGAGGGGTATGAATACTTTTTTAAGGCACTGTATATGTAATAAACTCAGTAATATATTGCGTTTGTGTTCACTAACATTAATTTTAGTGTATGTTTTGCTGAGAATTTGCATTTGATACACATGTGTGCGAATATCAGGCCACATAGAAAATGTTAATAAATATACTATTCCTGGTGCATGGCAAAGTCATAGGTAAGTTTTCCATAAAGTGCAAGTATTCCATGAATACTTGCACATTATGGCAAGCACTCCTGCTGCACCACCAGCCCTATACTCTGCATGTGTTCTGCCCCACTTTCATGTATTTTTACATCTTTTATCGATCTGCATTAGGTTATAATTTTTCTGTGTGGTTTCTGACCACTACAACTTGTTCACTAATGGAATTTGGGTATCTTCCTCTGTCCTCCCCACCTGTTTATTGTTAGTTTAGTCCTAGCTAGACCCCCCATCCTTCTTCTTCCATGTTCCCTCAATGTTAGTTATTCACAGAGACAGGGCTTAGGAAAGTCATTGTGTTCTTGCATTTCAAAAGGCTGGAAAAACATATTTTGCACTGCAGTTAGCTGAAGTAAAATTGTAAAATTTAGGTGCCATTTCATTTCTTCATTCATGCAGTAAAATTGTGTTGGATTCAACTTCTGTGTCTTATTGAAGAGTTAAACTGCCTGTGGATAGTGGAAGGTCAGCAGGTGACCATACTGGACAGACTGGGCCTAAACACGTATGTCATGTATAGAGCGGCATTTGAAGCAAAATAGTAAGAAGACAGATTTCTAAAGCCTTTATACTCTCTTCTGCATCTGTTGTGAAGTTTTAGGCCCCTCTTTCATGGGGCAGACTACAGCAGGAGCCTGCCTGCTCAGCTGCTCAGAAATCTGTCCACTGATCCCTGTTGAGCAGGCAGAGCAGACACAGACACAGCCTGCTTTCCTCTACACCCCTAGCTATTTGCAGAATGGATCCCCATCTGTCTGTTTTTAGTGGATAGGATTGGATATCGCGGGTGTCAATGGACACGTGTTTATTGACACCTGCTGCTCCATAATGGTCAATGGATGGTCTGATTGGGTCCGCCAAATAAACTGACAGGTGGACCCGATCAGTCCACCCGTGTGAAAGGGGCCTTACCTGTGCCTCAGTAAACACATGGCCTTGTCTGCATTCTGTATGACAATATGCTGCATTACATAGATATGCTTAACAGCAGCTGGGGATCAGTTTACATTCTACAACATTTTCATCTGTTTGCTCACACTAATACGCCCTTCACACTGAGGCAGTTTTCAGGTGTTTTAGCGCTAGAAATAGCGCCTGAAAACTGCCTCCCATGCCTGAGTGCTTTCACATTGGGGTGGTGAACTTGCGAGACATTGGAAAGAGTCCTGCAAGCAGCATCTTTGGGGCAGTTTGGAAGCGCTGTATACACCGCTCCCAGACCGCCCCTGCCCATTGGAATGAATGGGCAGTGCTTACGAAGTGGCTGAAAACCGGGCGCTAGACATGTGCACTGCTGAAAAAAATTTGCTGGTTTTCGTTTCATTCTTTTTTTTTTTTTTTTTTTTCTTTTTTTTTCGTTTTTCGGGTCATTCGTTATGATTAAAAATTCGTAAATTAGAAAATTCGGAAATTCAAAAATCTGAGAATTCTATCATTCGGAAATTCGAAAATAAGAAAGAATCCGAAGATTCGAAAGAACAAAAATTCTAAATAACTATCTAACTAATAATAACTAACTATTAAATTTATAGGTATTGGAATTTCAAATTCATTTAGATGCGGCATTCATTATTTTGGATAATTCGTAACTTTGAATAAACTCGTATTTGTTACGTTCACTAACAGCCAAATTTGAAAAGAAATTCCAATACCTATAATTTAATAGTAATATTTAAGTTATTAATTATTTCAGATTTTCGAATTTTCGGGTTGTGGAATTTTTGGATATTCGTTCTTTCAATTTTTGTTCTTATTTTCGGATTTCGAATCTACGAATGTTTGAAAATTTCTGGATTTTCAAATTTACGAATTTTCGAATTTACAAATATTTAAATTTACAAATATTCGTAAAAATTAGTTAAACGGGTTTTCGTTAATTGGGATATTTCCGATATTTCCAAATGATCTAAATTCAGTAAGAAACAAATTCGGAATGAAACAAATTGCACATGTCTAACAGGCGCTTTTAACCTCTTCTTGGGGGTTAAAAGCGCACCACTACCGCCCGAATAGCGGCGCCAAAGCTAGCACAAGCAGCGCCTAAGGCTACTTTCACACTGACTAGCTGCAAAAAGGCAGCAAAAAGGCATATTCTTTTACCGATTTTACCGTGTTTGCGGTGTGGTTTTTAAAAGAACATGTGACTCAAAAACAAAAAATGTTGCAAGCAGGATTTTTTCCACCACAATGGAAGCGCACCACACCAGTGTGAACACATTCATTGATTTTAAAGGGAAGCATTTTTCTTGAGCTTTTCAAGCGCTTTTTTATTTTAATGCAAAAGCGCTTGAAAGACTCCTCAGTGTGAAAGCATCCTAATTAGAAGCAAACCTTTCTTCAGTTTGGAAAGCTGTGCATACATAGGAGTTTTCTGTGTACTGAATTTGCTTGAGGAGTTACAAGGATTGCTGTTTCCAGAATTATCTCTGCTGCTGGAACTGCTGAGCTATGATGCACTGATTTCTGTCCTGCACAAACACCTGTGACTGCATATAGATACAGCTGCACTGTTCACAAATACATGTCAGATAATCAGCAGCTTTTTCTTTCCCAAGATGAAGCTGAGTTGCAACAGATATCTGCTAGAACCAAACGCACAGTCTACTAGACACAAACGCACAGCCACGCATGTGCGATCTCACAGGCACCGTAGGTGCCGATCACATGCGATGTCTGTGCAGTGCAACTTCAGCCATACAGTTGTATAGCTAAACTCGGATTGGATTCGCACGAAAATAGTGCAACAACTTTTTTTCCCCCCGTGTTCTCACCCAAACAATACGATTCCTGTGCGAGTTCACAGTTCGCACTGCGATCTGTGAACCGATCTGGGGGTGTTATTAACATTGTATTGACAACCACAGCGGTTCGCAGTGGGCAGTGTGCTGTAATCGCGCTGGTTCCCGCATCGCACATATGGCTGAAGCTTGCAGAGAATTATGAAGCAAATGGGGCAGCAATGTCTGATAATCTATTTGATCTGTAGAATAAGACTATACAATGTATAAGGCTATGTTTCCACTAATGCGTCCCCAAAGTCGCGCGATTTTGCTGTGTTTTTTTGCTGCGATTCTACCGCGATTTTTTGCTGTGACTTGAAACAATGCCTGTGTAGTCTTGAGCTCTGTGGACTTCAAGTCACATCAAAGTGGGGCCAAAGTAGTGCAGGGACTACTTTGAAGTCGCACAGATATGAATGGTACTCATTGGAAATCATGGGGTATGACTTGTCATGCGACTTTTCAGTCCCAAATCGCATGAAAAGTCGCACTAGTGGAAACCTAGCCTAACTGTTGCTGATGACAATGTAAAATTAAAATATGCAAAACACAATAACACTGCCTAGTGATCAGTCATCAAAAATTGTATTTATTCAGTCATATAATAGTGATGGTGCTAATTAATTACCGTATTTATCGGTGTATAACATGCACAGGCTTATAACACGCACCCCAATTTTAGGAGGGAAGTTTAAGGAAAAGAACTTACATTTTAAATAAAGAACTTTGAGGCAAAATTAGGGTCACAGCTCATCAATGCACCCTGCTCAATGCCCATCTGCAGCCTCTAAATTGCCCATCAATGCAGCCTGTTCAGCACCCATCTGCAGCCTCACCTTTTCCATCATTGCAGCCTCGCCAGTGTTGGATTATCCCTGCTGTCTCCGAGGGAAGAGGAGGAGCGAGCGACGCTGAATTACACAGAGCCGCGATCTCCTGTGTACCCGTCACTCCGTCACTCACAGCCACGCCTCCTGGCCCTGCTCATATAATAGACAGAACAGTGGCCCAATGCGGGGCAAGGAGGCGTGGCTGTGTGTGACGGAGCGCCGGGTACACAGCAAGCAAATTGCGGCTTTATGTAGTTCAGCGGCACTCGCTCCTCTTCCCTCAGAGACAACAGGGATCGGTGTATAACACGCACCCCCGATTTTCCTCTGATTTTAAGGGGAAAAAAAGTGCGTGTTATACGCCGATAAATGTGGTATATAAACATTGAGCCTAGGTTCACACTTGTGCGATGTGGGAACCAGCGCGATTACAACGCCGGTTCCCGCATCGCATCTCTCCCGCAGGTAGTTCACACTACCCTCTGCGAACCGCTGCAGGTGTCAATACATTGTTAATGACATGCCCAGATGGGTTCACAGATTGCATTGCGAACTCGCACAGGAATCGGATCGCATAGGTGAGAACACCCATGCGATCCGATTTCAGTGCGGGGGGAAAAAGTCCCTGCACCTTTTTTTTGTGAATTCACTGCGAGTTCAGCCATACAACTGTATGGCTGAACTCGCATTGCACAGACATCGCATGTGATTGGCCTCGCAGTGCGGGTGCGAATCACGTGCGATGTCTGCGTTTGCACAAATGTGAACCTTGGCTGTGATTAGAAAGTCCACTTCTTGTGCTTAAATAATTCTGTAAACAACTTCTATGAAACAGGTCTGGTGAGCAGCCCACTGATCATCACCCAGGTGGACAGAATTTCACGTCTTTTAGGTCAACCAATGACCCACACTAAATTCCCATGGGACTTTCCAGGCAATAGTGTATCAACCACATTATAAAAGAATCAATCCTTATTTACAACAATTAAAAGAATAAAAAATCTGTGGTGACTGGTACAACATACATATACATAAGATCACAGTATATACATAACACTCCCATAAGTCCCTAATTAGGCAGTTACTTTAAACATTCTCATAGTGCTTGACTTGTCCACACCAATCCCTGAGCTGGGACACACCTGCGCTTTCTTCCTCAGGGGTAGCAGGGTGTAACATATATACAATGAAATTAAACAATGTTCGGTACAATAAATGGTAGGCGAATATGTACCACATCACAAAATGTATGGTTCCCCCTATAATTCACACTGTGAATTTTATACAAAGGAAGATCAGCCAAATATAAAAGCCCTGTAATACATTTCCACCTTCACCCACTAGCATGCCAAGGAAAACTGGGGCTTATTAATTGGGTCTTAACTACTTCCTGTATGGACACTCTTCTATAGTGGTTATCCCTTCATTCCGAGTTTTCTTTGCCTCCTAAGCTGTGGTTCCTCTGGCCTCAGTGTATGTGTGTTACCAATGTGTGGTTGGTTCTCCTTGGCATGCTGGTGGTTGAAGGTGGAGAGGTATCTTTGTGTTCCAGTGCTTTTATATAGCTGATCTTCCTTTGTATACAATTCACAGTGTAAACTGTGAGTGTACAAAACTTTTTTTGGTATGGTACATATTGGTCTAGCATTTATTGTATTGAAAATTGTTTAATCTCATTGTTGATACACTATATTTCCAAAAGTATTGGGACACCTGCCTTTACACGCACATGAACTTTAATTAGAGTTGCCACCTCATCCCTTTAAACCCAAACACCTTTGAATTACACAGGTTCTGAGGCTAATTAAATGCAGATAAGGCACCAAGTGAGTTTAATTACCACCTTAACCACTTCCCGCCCGCTGTATGCAGAATGACGGCTGGGAAGTGGTTCTGTTATCCTGACTGGGCGTCTAATGACATCCAGCAGGATAACATGCTGGTGCGCGCCCGTGGGGACACGCGGCGATCGCGAGTGCGGCGTGTCATTCTCACACCCCCCCATCTCCGATTGTGATAAGAAGCCTCTGTCAGAGGCTTCTTACCACGTGATCAGCTGTGACCAATCACAGCTGATCATCTCGTGAACCAGGAAGTGGCTGTAAACTGCATTTCTCGGTTTGCACTGACAGGGAGAGCCGAGCGACGGCTCTCCCTGTCAGGGTGGAGGGGGTCTGTGCTGATAATCAGCACATTGATTATCAGCACAGCCCCCTCAGTTGTGCAAATCACCTGTAAATCAGTGCCCAGCAGTGTCCCAACAACAAAGTGTGACAGTGCCCACCACAGTGCCAATCAGAACCCACCACGGTGCCAATCAGTGCCCACCACAGTGCCAATCAGTGCCCAGCAGTAACACCTGTCAGTAATCTCTCAGTACCTCATCATCAGTGCTGTCCATCAGTGCCACCTGTCAGTGCCAATCAGTACCACCTATCAGTGCCAATCAGTGCTGCCCGTCAGTGCCCATCACAGCCGCCTGTCAGTGCCCATCACAGCCGACTGTCAGTGCTCATCAGTGCCTATCAGTGCCGCCTGTCAGTGCCCATCAGTGCCACCTATCAGTGCCCATTAGTGCCACCTATCAGTGCCCATCAGTGCTGCATATCAGTGTCGCCTATCAGTGCCCATCAATTCTACATATCAGTGCCTCCTCCCCTTTAGTTTGTTTAGCAAAAAATAAAAACCCCAGAGGTGATCAAATACCACCAAAAGAAAGCTCTATTTGTGGGAAGAAAATGATAAAAATTTAGTTTGGGTACAGTGTTGCATGACCGCGCAATTGTCATTCAAAGTGTGTCAGCGCTGAAAGCTGAAAATTGTCCTGGACATGTATGGCCAAAAGTGACCCCATTAATGTCCTTAGCCCCCTATTATTATCCTCAGCCCCCCATTCATGTCCTGAACCCCCCTTAACCATCTGGAGTTCCCCTTTAACTGTCCTGAGCGCCCCCCCTTCCCCCGTAACTGTCCTGAGCCCCTCCATTACAGTTTTTAGCATTACTGTGCTCAGCCTGCATTCACATTGTCCCCTTCCTGTCCTACCTTACACAGACAGGGAGGAGGACAGGAGACACAGCAGGTTTAGCCAGAAAGCAGGAGCTGCAAGCTGGTGATTGGCTGGTAAGAATGCCCTGCATCCTAGCAACCAGTCACCTGCTTGTTAACTTGGGCAGCCCCCTCCCTCTATCCAGAGCTGCCCCACCTCCCGCTGTCGACTCTGTGAGAATAAGAATGAGAGCGGTAGCAGTGACAGCTCTAGGCAGATTAGCTTTTAAATGGCGGTTCCATGGCGGTCCAGATAGGACATTAACTCGGTCCGGAATCGGACTGCGGTCCGCCATTCAGTGATGCCTGGTCTATTTGAAAGTAATATCAGGTTGGCTTTGAGGAGACAGAAACAGAAGGTGGATTTATAGGGATTGCTGAAAAGAGGAATTGTTTGTCTCGTGGAACTGCATATGACACTGTTAAGTTTTAAATTTCTCTAGCAATCCTGTAAAATATAGGAGCTATCATTTTCTATATGTAATTGATATATATAACAATAATAAATACATATAACAAAAAAAAAAAAATAGGTTAAAAGCGGTTTCTGCAATATAAGACCATGTGTATTTTAGCCTGGAGAATAATCCTGTCTGAGGTTCAGAGATAAGTGTTCAGTACAGAATCCTTATCAGTCACAGGTACATGAAACAAGAGACCTGTGAATATCTTGCTTGTTTTAACAAAAGGATTATATTGCACATCTACCTGTAAGAAACCAGAGGGATCATTTTCTTTGATGACTTCAAGGCAATATTCCATCAGCCCAGTCGACTGGCGCAGTTTCAGCGTACAGTGATTTATCTGGTCCCAGACAACCTGGAAATAAACCACACATATAAATTAATTCCCTTTACAATGGATTAGTGTATTGTACTGGTAGGGCTAATGCAAGATGAAAGCTCACAAGTGCATGTTGTCAGCAGCCACGTCTTTTGGTTCTACTTTACATGTTCTGTACATCACAGCAGACAAAGGCAGAATGTACTAACAGATACAAATATTTAAAAAGTATTCAGATCCTCTCTTAATCCTCTCAATACTCTCAACAGAAATGCATACATTACCACTAAGCGGTTTCAACAGTTGGTGCATCAATCTTTTTATTTTACTAGTCTATGGCTCTTTTTCACATATTCGTTCTACAACAAAAAACTTTTCTTAAGGCAGAAAACCCCCCTATTGAGGCTTTGATGCAGCCAATAATATATGGTTCAGGAGAGTGGTAGAAAAAATGTAATTTTTATTGGTACAAAGGTTATAAAAGGTAGTGACTTCTGACATTAAAAGTCAAGACATGAATTGTATTACAAACATTGTTAAAAAGACGGCAACAATATAAAGTACAGTATAGCCAAAGCAACAAGGTCAAAAAGTAGTTATAGATGTACTGACACGTTTCGACCCCAATGGGTCATCTTCAGAGGACAGATGATTAACAGCTGTAAAAATATAAGCATGTATCACAATCTTTTTTGTTTTTAAAAAAGACAGTAAGGAGTAGAACAAGAAATATATAAAATACATTGTATTTGTATGCATAAACATATCTTGCATCGTTACCAGTCAGGTTGCTTCAAACGACTAAAGGTGACCATAATGTGCAGGGGTTGTCCCCTCCCTTTTTCCCCCTCTGTTTCCCAGATGACAAGCCAGTCCCCCAGAGAGCAGATGTCAAGCCAAATTGCCTTACAAGGGATCACACAGAAACTAGGGAGGGGACAACCCCTGCACATTATGGCCACCTTTAGTCGTTTGAAGCAACCTGACTGGTAACTATGCAAGATATGTTTATGCATACAAATACAATGTATTTTATATATTTCTTGTTCTACTCCTTACTTAAAAACAAAAAAGATTGTGATACATGCTTACATTTTTGCAGCTGTTAATCATCTGTCCTCTGAAGATGACCCATTGGGGTCGAAACGCGTCAGTACATCTATAACTACTTTTTTACCTTGTTGCTTTGGCTATACTGTACTTTATATTGTTGCCGGCTTTTTAACAATGTTTGTAATACAGTTCATGTCTTGACTTTTAATGTCAGAAGTCACTACCTTTTATAACCTTTGTACCAATAAAAATTACATTTTTTCTACCACTCTCCTGAACCATATATTATTGGCTGCATCAAAGCCCCAATAGGGGGGTTTTCGGTTTTTCTTTTCCTCTTATGCATCTCGTGGGGTGCGCAGCCCCCTTACTCTTAACTCCCCGAGTGTCCCCTTCTTTTCAACTTTTCTTAAGGCATTCTCTAAATTTAAGCCCAACACTAGCCAAATGTTCCTTTTTTGTAAATTATGGATTCACCAGGAAAGGGGACACATTTTTATTGCTGTCTGTTTCCCTTTTGGGAAGACTAAAGCCAGCCATAGATAGATTGAAATTTGGCCAGTTCAGCAGGAACCTACCGAATTTCAATACAACTATGGGCAGGCTAGTTGTACTGAAGTTGGCCTATCGATCAACTTCAGTACAACCAGCCTGTCAGTTTTTTTCCATGCAATCACTGCCAGCGACTATAGCTGTCAGCAGTGATTATTGTACTTGGAGGGGGTCCCCCCATTCAACACAGGTAGCGTTTGATTTGGGAATTGAGCGATTTTCTTTCCTTCATCCCATGGTTGAAGGAAAAAAAATTGTATAATCTTATGTGCTCCACTCATTCTCTGTCTGGACAGGAAGTGAGTGGAACGTCTGTGACGGTTACAAATTACATTTTTAATAAAGTGGGAAGACCTTGCATGGGCAAGTCAAGCTCAAATGAATCAGGGGACTGAACTGAGCTAAATAAAACTTCA
The DNA here is from genome assembly GCF_042186555.1 of Aquarana catesbeiana. NCBI lineage: Eukaryota > Metazoa > Chordata > Amphibia > Anura > Ranidae > Aquarana > Aquarana catesbeiana. Next base: position 541,893,540 of record NC_133327.1, read on the forward strand.
ACTGGGTTGGGCAGTGTCAACTGGAGAACATCTGGGGGCTTTTTCAGTTAAAATGCTATAACCACTAACCACTTGTGGCCCAAAAAACACTAGTTTGACATGCCTGGCTTAGAGCGTCTTGAGCGTCACAGACAAGAACAAAAAACTGACAAAAATGTATGTCTAGCCCCCTACTTTATCCAAATCTAAAAAAAACGTAGAATTTTTCTGGAGTTGGACTTGAATGCTGCTTGGTCTGAATACGTTTACACTCATAAGTAATCATAAGAAAATAATTATTACATGATAGCTAAAATATTTACAGTATATTTATTTATTTATTGCATAGAGAAGGGAATGGATAAAACCCTGGTAAGGTTTTTTTTCATCATCTATGTCCCACTGGGAAGATTTACCTTCTTTTCCTGTCCTGCACAAGAGGAAGTAAGAAATAAAATCCCTTTAGCCTAGGTTCACATTGTTCGGATTTGGCATGCGATTTGACATGTCAAATCGCATGCCAAATCGGCGGCTATTGTTGGCGCTGCACCGATTCCCAAAAGTAGTTCCTGTACTACTTTTGGCGACTTTGGGGGGGGGGGGATTTGTATAGACATCTGTGGAGGAACCCACACAGATGTCTCTGAAATCGCTCCCGAAGTCGGACTGACATGCGGGTATGTAACTGAACTCGCACGCAGTCAGTGTGAACCTAGGCTCAGAGGTCCCTGATCTGATGGCAAATTAAAATTCTGGATTTTCCATTACTTTTAGTTACAGGTAACAGTGGTGAGCAGGACAAATAGAGAGAGTAAATTTCCCTAAGGGACCATTCACACTATGGTGTTGTAATGAGTGGGACACTGTGTGCTTTACTGCATTGTGCATTCTGAATGGCACCCCATCACACCTGCTGACGGATGTGCACTGCAGTGTGGCACAATGCATGGCAACGCACAGAATAAGGATGATGATGTATGAGTATGTATTAACAAATGCTCCCGAGGGCTTTTCGGATACGGCTGCATCGTTGCTTTTGTTTGCCCCGATGTTCAGCAATATTGTCTTCGGTTTAAACCATTGATTTTCACACACTCTCCTGGTCTGTGTGTGTCTCCTGTGTCTCTCTCTCTATTTTTTGGTGCTGGCAGTCAGTAAGGAGCTGTTCGATAAATGCTCGGTCCATTAACTATTCGTTTCTTTCATGTCCCCTGAGGAGGCCATCACTGGTGAGCAGACACTACAGTAGCAGCATTTGTATAAACTACCAAAGCTGACCATACTATGGACATGTGTATTTTATCTATATCTTCAACTATCATGTTTTTATGATGTATTAATTAAAGTTTGTAAATTTTACTACCTTGATTGATTTTGCTTTTGGCACCGATATAATCCCACGAGCGATTCATTCTATTCTTACTGTATTTAACATTAATTTGCCATTTTTTACTAAAACTTTAGCGGAATACATTTGCCTAGAGTTAAGCCTTTAAATATGGTTGTGTTTATATGAATTATACTATCATTTGAACTATCATTATTATAACTACATAAAAAAATATATAAATTCTTTATTCCAATGTCTGTGATGTTGCAGCTCACCTTGAATTTATGTTCACGTTCTTTTGTGACTTTGGTAAGCAATTTTGCTTTCTGACGGTTTAATGCATCAACCAGAGCATCACATTGAGCAACCAAGCATGCTTCATATTCCAGACCATTTTCCTAAAAGGAAGGCAATCGTGCGAGAGGTGTTAGCTAAACTGTAGCACAAAGCTAAAAGAAAATCTGAAAAGAAAATTTTAATCAATCTTTGGTGGCGCAGGTATTAGACTGCATTCATCAGTGTCGTGACATTCTGTGGAAAAAGGTCTTATATAATTCCAACTCCAAGTTAACTATATGGTATCAGTATTTCTTTATTGACCAAAAATGTGTATATAATAGACCAGATTTAAAGCAAACAATGAACTTTCCGTGTAAATGCATTCCAGATGTGTCAAAAAAGGTATGCAAAGTTTTGTGGATTGTTTTCTTTTAAAGGCAGCCATAGCTGGAAATGACAATTGCCCTCTATGTGGAAGATGTGGTCTCTCTGCATAGGTTTGACTCACCCCCTGCTGATCTAGACCTGTTTTTACTGATTGGACAGCTCTAGTTCTGACTCAGCAGGGGGTGTACAATACAAAATAAATGCACTGCCATTGTTCTCATGTGCAACTTCATGTCATGATACAAGGTAAAATATCCATCTTTGTTGGCCCTATAGCATACATGCCATCTGTTGGCAGGGAAGACCTGGTGTTAGAAATCATATCAAATAGGAGAGGGCTATAACCCCCACCAGCTGTTTATTGTTAAGTGTATGTAAACCCAAGAACAAGAATGTAATATATTGCAGCATACAGCTCCTTAAATGTAGTAGCTGCATTCGCTTTTACTGGCTTTTATCCTTTATTTACACCTGGTGATTTTGCGGATAACACACTTCCTGTCCTAGCATGATAACATGCACTCATTGTACTGTACCTGGAGGAGTAGCATTGTCACCCTAGGACACAAAGTGTATTCAGACTGCAGTCAACAAAGGCAGATATACCAGAACACTATTAATGCTATAATTAAGAGACCAAAAGGGAGCAAATAATAGAAGTTCATAGCTAAGGTGTACGTCCACTTTATCTGTCACCCCATTGGAGATTTTTACTAATTTCATGTCCTAGTCACAATTACCATGAGATGAAATGAGGCATAACCTTTTTACAAAAGCCTCCAATAACTATGCCCAAAACTACAAAAAAACTTTAGCTGGATTTATTTTTTAGCCCTGGTTCACACCAGTGCGGCTTTGAAATCGCGCTACTTCAGCCTGATTTCAAAGCCGCTTATCAGTGCAATTTTGATGTGCGATTTCATTGTGGCTTGCGACTTCTTTTAACAGAAGTCAATGCAAGTCGCAATGACATCGCAGAAAAGTAGTGCAGGAACCTTTTTTCAAAGTCGCTGCGACTTGAGTTGCAACGATTTGATACAGCGGCCGTCTTCCTCCAGTGTATGTACTACAGAGGGAGATCATCTGACCACCTAGAAAAGGTCAAAAGGAGATCTCGGACCCTCCCTCCCTAATACATATATCAGAGGAAGAGAGCAATGGGCGGTCACGTGACCGCTGATCGTGGAGAAGAAATAAGGTATTTAGAAGATGAATTTTACAAAACGGCATACAGTATATACTACAGATTATCCTAGCAGAGGGGCTGGCAGTGATTGTGTGCACTGCTTTAACAACCCCTTTAAACATTTTTAACAGATTTTTCATACTCAAATCCAACATAAAAAAGTACTGAAATAAAAAGGAATAATTTTTGAGCTTATTGTGTGATGTATGGTGAAAATTACTCTAAAATGTTCTCTTTCCAGTTAACTAATAGCACAGAAAACAATTAGATTAATGTGGGTGAATGTTATGTGTTTTGTATTGAATGATCATTTAGATCCTTTGATTGAATAAAATTATTGGATCGAACAGTTGATAACATGAAGGGTCAACATAAATATAAAACCAAGCCTTAAAGTTCTTTACTATATCAATAGGTTGTTGATGCACTCAAATAACTTCAAGTTATCTGACCTGGAAAATGTAGGATTTCACATTTAAGGCTACCCAGCACATTATATTGCTATACATAACTGGGGTTACCAGCTATGTATTTATTTTTGTTTGCTACAGAAACAACCAAACGTGATAGTGTGCATACTGGGGGATATAGTTTGCCACTATAATATCAGCATTATATTAATTTATTTATGTATATATATTTTTTTATGTTGTATACACTTCCATCAAGTATATCTAAGAACAAAACTTTATTTTGATAGAGTGTTTTTTTTTTTTTTCATTTGCTGTCTGCATCCCATTACGGAGATTTCCCTTTGCTTTCTGTTTTTAACAGTTCAGACAACAGTAAGTGAGAAGAAATCCTTCCAAAGTGACGGGAATCCTCTTTTAGATGGTTGTCACTGGAACAGGTGTCACTATTGACTTATTCTCATCACTTTCTGTCCCAGTGACAATGGTCTCCAAGGACATATAGAGAGAGGGTAAATTTCCCCAGTGGGGATACAGACAGAAATACTACTAAAAAAAAAAAAGGAAAAACTAACAGTGGCTTTAACACTGAAATAAAGAAACAAAAAAGTCTTGGTTTTAGATGCTTTTTAGCGATAGATTATATTTTCTGACCAAGAATTGCAGCGCTAGATGTACATCCTGGTTCCAGAAGAAGCAGATGTAACAAAGATCAGATTGACAACATTCTGGAAAACTATACCTGGACTTGTTGAAGAATGTTCTTTAATTGAACCAGGAATTCTTTGGCTTCTTTTGCTTTATCAGAAACTCCGCTCAAAGCCTGGGAAAGCTGAGACTGTGAAGGAAAATAACAGATGTGAACACCATTTACATATATTAGTATTCAAGAAATTGTAAGTACTTGATTTCTACACCTTACATGTAAATGTATAAGCTCGCAAATGTAACCATCTCAACCCATACATCTGCATCAAAGTATTATACTTTTCCTGTCTTCCCAACTCATAAGTAAACCTCTTATTTTTAGAATTTCTATAAATGTCAAATTACATTGTTAGTCAGGTTGAAAAAAGACACAAGTCCAACTAGTCCAACAAATAGAAGAGAAAAAAAAAAAACATACAATCTCATATACACAATCCTATACCCACAGTTGATCAAGAGGAAGGCGAAAAACCCCAGCAAAGCATGATCCAATTTGCTACAGCAGAGGAAAAAATTCCTTCCTGATCAGATATTCCCTGGATCAACTTTACCTATAAATGTTAGTATCCAGTTATATTATGTACATTTAGGAAAGTATCCAGGCCTTTTTTAAAGCAATCTACTGAGCTGGCCAGAACCACCTCTGGAGGGAGTCTGTTCAACACTTTCACAACTCTTACTGTGAAGAAACCTTTCCATATTTGGAGATGAAATCTCTTTTCATCTAGATGTAAAGAGTGCCCCCTTGTCCTCTGTGATGATGTTGAAGTGAATAACTCACCACCAAGTTCACTATATGGACGACTTATGTATTTATACATGTTAATCCTATCCCCCCTTAATCTCCTCTTCTCAAGAGAGAATAAATTCAGTTCCTCTAATCTATCCTCATAGCAAATTACTATCATAACCATTGGGAAAATGCTTGAAGTCCAAATCCAACCAAAACTTCAGAGGGCAGGGAAGAGATAGAGCCTCTGACAGGTTGTCATTGCCATCTCTGACCCTACAAGAAAGATTTGTGCCTACTTTCTGTCAGAACAGGAAGTCATGGTAAATCTCTCTAACAGGGAAACATAAAAATAAAAGCACTTTTCATAAAACGGGGAAGTATTATATCTTGAGCAATACAATGTATGAGACTGTATGGGAGGATATAGCTACATATTTGTACCCACATCCCAGTAACCTTTTCAAAAGAATGAAAAATGAACAAAAAAGATCAGACTTTTAGGGTACAATAGTCCAAAGCAAACATTGTTAAAAATGTTGCCTTATTCTAAACAGTAGTTTAAAAAGTTCACATAATCATATTCTATCATAAAAGAGTTATACATATTACATAGTATTACATAGTTAATCTGATTTAAAAATGACAAAAGTTTAACCAACAAAGAAAAATAAAAACACCAATACGCTCAAATAGGAAAACCTCCATATACACTATCCAATACTCATAGTTGACCCAGAGAAATCCAGATCAATATGCAACAATTCCACAAAAATGTAATGTTTTACAACAGCTACCGAGCAATTATACAGTGGGGACGGAAAGTATTCAGACCCCCTTAAATTTTTCACTCTTTGTTATATTGCAGCCATTTGCTAAAATCATTTAAGTTAATTTTTTTTCCTCATTAATGTACACACAGCACCCCATATTGACAGAAAAACACAGAATTGTTGACATTTTTGCAGATTTATTAAAAAAGAAAAACTGAAATACCGTATTTATCGGCGTATAACATACGCCGGCGTATAACACACGCCGGCGTATAACACGCATCCCAAGTTTAGGAGGGAATTATACGGAAAAAAATGTTTTAAGGAAAAAAACTTACATTTAAATGCCCATCAATGCAGCCTTGCACAGCGTCCATCTGCATGCTTGTCCAGTGTCATTTGCAGCCTTGCAGTCATTTGCAGCCTTGCAGTCAGCATCCTTGGTGTCATTTGCAGCCTTGCAGTCAGCAGCCTTGGTGTCATTTGCAGCCTTATCAGTGTCCATGTGATGCCTTGCAGCTTTTACAGTGATGATCTGCAGCTTTCTATGTCCATTTGCAGACTTGCTCAGGCTGCAGTTAAACTGCAGTGACTTTTCATTGTCACTGCAGTTTGAAAATGGCGCCGCCGGCGCCGAAATACACAGAGCCAGTCCTCGGCTCTTCTCGGCGGCTCTCGTTCACTTTTGGCTCCACTCGTGGTCCCGCCCGGGATGGGCGTGACTGTGAGCGGAGCTCTCCGAACCTAGCCGAGTACACTCGGCTAGGTTCGGGCGGCGCTCGAGTGAAGCCGAAAGTGGCCGAGAAGAGCCGAGGACCGGCTCTGTGTATTTCGGCGCCGGCGGCGCCATTTTCAAATCGCGGTCGGCGATTTTGAAGATCAGTCAGTGGGGGATCGCAGGGGATCGGCGTATAACACGCACCCGCGATTTTCCCCTGATTTTAAGGGGAAAAAAGTGCGTGTTATACGCCGATAAATACGGTATCACATGGTCCTAAGTATTCAGACCCTTTGCTCAGTATTTAGTAGAAGCACCCTTTTGATCTAATACAGCCATGAGTCTTTTTGGGAAAGATGCAACAAGTTTTTCACACCTGGATTTGGGGATCCTCTGCCATTCCTCCTTGCAGATCCTCTCCAGTTCTGTCAGGTCGGATGGTAAACATTGGTGGAAAGCCATTTTTAGGTCTCTCCAGAGATGCTCAATTGGGTTTAAGTCAGGGCTCTGGCTGGGCCATTCAAGAACAGTCATGGAGTTGTTGTGAAGCCACTCCTTCGTTATTTTAGCTGTGTGCTTAGGGTCATTGTCTTGTTGGAAGGTAAACCTTCGGCCCAGTCTGAGGTCCTGAGCACTCTGGAGAAGGTTTTCATCCAGGATATCCCTGCACTTGGCCGCATTCATCTTTCCCTCGATTGCAACCAGTCGTCCTGTCCCTGCAGCTGAAAAACACCCCCACAGCATGATGCTGCCACCACCATGCTTCACTCTTGGGACTGTATTGGACAGGTGATGAGCAGTGCCTGGTTTTCTCCACACATACCGCTTAGAATTAAGGCCAAAAAGTTCTGTCTTGGTCTCATCAGACCAAAGAATCTTATTTCTCACCATCTTGGAGTCCTTCAGGTGTTTTTTTAGCAAACTCCATGCGGGCTTTCATGTGTCTTACACTGAGGAGAGGCTTCCGTCGGGCCACTCTGCCATAAAGCCCCGACTGGTGGAGGGCTGCAGTGATGGTTGACTTTCTACAACTTTCTCCCATCTCCCGACTGCATCTCTGGAGCTCAGCCACAGTGATTTTTGGGTTCTTCTTTACCTCTCTCACCAAGGATCTTCAACCCCGATAGCTCAGTTTGCCCGGACGGCCAGCTCTAGGAAGGGTTCTGGTCATCCCAAACGTCTTCCATTTAAGGATTATGGAGGCCACTGTGCTCTTAGGAACCTTAAGTGCAGCAGAAATTTTTTGTAACCTTGGCCAGATCTGTGCCTTGCCACAATTCTGTCCCTGAGCTCTTCAGGCAGTTCCTTTGACCTCATGATTCTCATTTGCTCTGACATGCACTGTGAGCTGTAAGGTCTTATATAGACAGGTGTGTGGCTTTCCTAATCAAGTCCAATCAGTATAATCAAACACAGCTGGACTCAAATGAAGGTGTAGAACCCTTTCAAGGATGATCAAAAGAAATGGACAGCACCTGAGTTAAATATATGAGTGTCACAGCAAAGGGTTTGAATACTTAGGACCATGTGATATTTCAGTTTTTCTTTTTTAATAAATCTGCAAAAATGTCAACAATTCTGTGTTTTTCAGTCAATATGGGGTGCTGTGTGTACATTAATGAGGAAAAAAATGAACTTAAATGATTTTAGCAAATTGCTGCAATATAACAAAGAGTGAAAAATTTAAGGGGGTCTGAATACTTTCCGTCCCCACTGTATATCTTATTTCTTATTTAGTGTTTTGCTTCTATAATATCCATATAATGATCACATGTTTTCCTGGTCATATTAGGGATCACTGAAGCAGGGAGGTATACAGTCCTCAACATGTTTCTCAGACCCAAGGTCTACTTCCTCGGGAGGATCAAACGAGCTGGAAATTGAAATAGCATAATATCATAGTTTAATTGTAAAATCACTGAAGACATTTGTGGGTGCAACCATCCAAAGATTACCAAAATGAGGGATATCACAGAGGGGGTTAGCAATTGATGGTCTTGTAATGTTATCATGTGTCCCAGTTTGTGTATGGATACAGTTCTCCTGAATTCTAAAGGGATGTACCCCCATCAGACCAAGATTCCAGTAGCCCAATCAGATACACTCCCCACTTCATTCAAGGACAGAGAAGATCTCCAATGGCTATTACTGTATTTCTTTGTTAAGTATAGAAAAGTCTGCTGCCAGGTGGATGCACAGCATCCCACCCAACATGAAGTATTATAGAATAGTACTGTACTGTATACATTATACTATTATAATGTCTTACAACTGCTCCCTTTATTGCTTGCATAGTTGTCACAGGGACAGAAAGTAAACTTGACAGATATTTTAACTCCCTCTCTCATTTAGGGTTTAGGTATTAGGCTTTAAAGGAATCCCTTCCTTAGAGAACCATGGAAGCTGTCATTGCTAACTTCTCATTCTGAAAATTACATTTGCCTAGCTGCCATGCTCAAAATCTTTGTTTAATACTTGACAAACCCAGAATATTTCTCCCACTTTCCTATCTGTGTACTAGTTTTTGGTTAGTAACTCTGGAAGTAGTGAGGGTCCACATAACAGCTAGGCAAGTAGCAATTTCAGAATATGGATAACAATGGTTGCCTCCATATTTTTCTCAGGTAAGGTTTCCTTTTAAAAAATTGTGTAGAAAGTACAGTTTTCAACTATAACAAATAGCCTCTCTGCAATATCTCTGCAGTTTTTTTCTTGAGTTAATTAGGAGCAGGATATTGGATGCAGAAACTGTAAATGCCAACGAAAATTACACCTGAAAAATAGGCTTATCAGAATTGTTTTTTTCAGTTCCAAAACATTAATATGCTCTTGACCAGGGTAGGGCCAAGGATGGGGCAAAAGAGGCACCCACCTTGGTAACTATGCTCTGGAAGGCACTGTTGTAGCCTCCTCAGCTTCTGTATCGCCAAACCATGGCCTGCATTGTGCAGGACTGAACTGTCAGTTTGACAGGTGGGTGGAGCCTGAGGAGGAGAGTGAGTGGAGGAGGGATTGCTGTCAGTCGTGAGAAAATGGACTGGTGAAAGCTTAGTAAGAGGCCTGGTTGGGGGAGGGGTTACTCCTTAAGGGGCCCTAGTGCTCCACTGTAAAGAAAGACTGGTTGAGAGAAGAAAGCCCCTACTGGGGGAGATTTAGGCTACATTGATTTACCCTGGAGGAGACTATTTGAGCCCTGCAGTTATTTTACGTTTCTTTACATAAAAGTAAAGTTTCCTTTTTACCACTGTACCCAACTAAACATCCCCTCACTGTGCTAAGCAGCATTTTATATGTACTCAGCAAAGGATTGAGGAAAAGATAGAGTAACTAGACTTTGTGTGTGCAGTTTGTTTGGGCCTGGCTGGTATCCACTCAATGGGGGGGATTTACTAAAACCGGAGAGTGCAGAATCTGGTTTAGCTTTGCATAAAAACCAATCAGCTTTCAAGTCTTATTGTCAAAGCCTAAATGAACAAGCTGAAGTTAGAAGCTGATTGGCTATCATGCACAGCTGCACCAGATTCTGAGTGCTCCAGTTTTAGTAAATCTCCCCCATTGTCTGTGAACATGTGGATGCTGGATCTCACACCAATGTGTTCTGCTCGTGTAACTTTGGACCTAGCGTTCTTCTGGTGAAGGACTTGGAGGTGGTAGGATAGGCCTAAATGTATGCTGCCGAGACTTGTTGTGGAGGTTGGAGCTTATTTCCTGTGACTGTGCTTTGGGTTTCAAGTTTGGATTTTGAACCACAAGTTACCAACGCTAGTTCAAAGATCCCTTTAAAGGATAACTGATCAGCTTTCCTTTAGACTCAAAAACATTAGAGAAAATCAGAGTCCGCATCAGGTACGCTGTGGACAAGCATGTGTATCCATGTGCATCGCAGTGACATAGCAAATATTGTGAGAATGCAAATTTGCTTATCTGCATACAATAAATGCACTGTATACACATAGGCATTAGTACATGTGTATGCAGCATTTTAAACCTACATGCTTTGTTGGTTTATATGAAACAAATAATGTTAATTGATACACTGTATTGGTTGCAGAATTAGTAAATTGTGCAATAACTGTAGTCCTTATTGTGAAATTTATGGAAAATATGATTACTAGTTGTTCTGTATACTACAAATGTAGTAGGTATGAACTTCTGCAGTCCTTCTTTCTACATGCTATCCTGTGATTGTTTATGCTGTCTCTGTTCTCAATGCTTCTTTATTTGTCACCCATTATAGTCTGTCCATCATTCCTTGCCGTTATCTGCCGCTTCTATTTGGGATACCGCCCAAATCAATCCCAAAATGTTTACAGATTTCTGTTAATTAGGAGGCATGAAAACCTGTATACAAATCCAAATTTGCCAATGCCAATGTCAGTGTGACTAAGGAGGTTGCTGAAATGATCAAAGCGAACAATGAAAGGGTAGAACATTCTCTAATTAGTACATGTGTTCTTGCAAGCTGTTATTAGGCTGTGACCTTTAGTTTAGAGCTACAATATGCACAGATAATTTACAGGTATGCAACACAGATCACTTCTGTGTGAGCCTTGTTGATGGTTTTGTTGTTTTGATAATGTCACAAAGTGCAGGTGGCGCAGACATGGGAGTAATGTATTTTTTACGATCTCATTGTCGAATAACTAAAAAAGTACACTTGCATTGGTAAAAATAAGGGACATTTCTGTATTTAAATTTAAACATAAAACTTAGTATATTTATTATACAGTATAAGGGGACAATGAATTAAGAGGTTTGAGACATTATAACCAAAGGGATTAGCTAAAGAATATAATATCAGTTTGGGGCGCGTTTGTTTATGATTCAGGCTGGGTTCACACTATTGCGAATTGGATGCGGATTTTCCACATCCAATTCGCATGTCAGGAGATTGTGACCGTCTCTCTATGGAGCCGGTTCACACATCTTCGGGGCGACTTTGGTGCGAATTGCACAGGTGCCCTGTGTGTCTTCTGATCCATTTCAGGTCCGATGTCAGGTAAAAATTTGGGCTGAAATTTGACCTGAAACAGTGAACAGGGAGGCACTGGACCCCTGCTGTGAGCCGCTCTGTCCTGCGGTGTGAACCCAGCCTCAAGGTCTGTGTTGATGAGCTTTGGATCACTTCAAGCTGGTGTTACAAGCCCAAAACCTGTTGACAAAGTCCCCCAAAGTGGTATCATTTAAAGAAAAGCCTTGAAGAAAAGTAATGAACTGTATAAATTTGTAAGGGGCATATATCTTTAAATTCTACCCCTGGGGTGATGTACAGAAAATAACAATGTTAGTTCTTTTTATTCCAGTTGTTCATATTACTTAAATGAAAAAAAAAAACTTCAGAGGAAATGTTAGAGAGAGTAAGATATACAATACAGTGATACCTCCGTTTGCGAGTGACGCTGTATATGAGCGTTTCGCAAGACGAGCTATATTTCTTTTAAAATTCTGACTTGATTTGCAAGTGCTGTCTCGCAAGACGAGCAGGACTCAAGCCGCTGGTGTATATATTACCATATGTGGCCAGAGGTCCAGGGGCGCTGGTGGCTCCCAGCGCTTCCTGGATAACTCGGAGACGCTCAGAGATGCTCGGAGACACTCCCAGCTGGGTGGGGCAGGCGTAACATGCGTCGGAGTACCCCAAATGTTTCAACAGTTCCCAAATGATTCCGAGCATCTCTGTGCATCACCAGCGCCCCTGCACCTCTGGCCACATACAGTACTGCATACACCAGCAGTGGTTGTGGAACGAATCATCTGAGTTTCCATTATTTCTTAAGGGGAAACTCGCTTTGATATACGAGTGCTTTGGATTACAAGCATGCTTCTGGAATGAATTATGCTTGTAATCCAAGGTATTACTGTAAAGTCAAGTGCAGAAGAAATAGATCCATTTCCATATAGAAACCACTGTCAGGTCTAGTTTAGACATCACACTGTTGGGAGTATTGTGATTTAAAGCAGTATTTAACCCAAAACCAAAAATGTAATAAATTGCAGCTTACCAATCATTAGATATGTTTTCACCTGTTGATGCCCCCACTCTGGATGAAGGAGCAAAGGGGCACCTTTAGACAGCAGCATTGTAAGTCAGGGGGAATGATAGTGCTAGATGCACTAGAAGAGTAGAATATGCCAACAAATTGAAGCCAATCTGCAGCTAATACTTTATAGGCAGTTACAGCAACAGTTTTTTTTTCCTTTTGTGATAAAGGTTTTACATAAATAAAAACTGACCAGTGTAAGCACCCCTGTCAGTGTTAAATGGTTTGAAGCAACCCTCTAACGGCTTCATCTGCCTGACAGCTTGTTCTGTTGAAAAACAACAGACTTACTGACTGGAACACTTGGTGAAAATAAAGGTAAAGAAAGCTTAAACAAAAACAAATGCAGCCATCACATCTAAGAATTGGTAAGCTGCAATATAATGAATGTTTGCTTTTGGGTTTATTACCGCTTTAAGAGGTTTATGATCCCAAGACATAGTGGCTGCTCTTAATTCGTTTACTTTCAATGACAATGGTAATACACTTGGAAAATAGCTACAGAAAGGAGGATGGTAATGTGATATACTGTAGCTGCATGAGTTCCTATTGGATAGAAACTTAAAGTGTTACTAAACCCAGGACCCTGCATTCACTATGTCTGGTCTCCCACAGTACACAGAACGTGGAAATGCAATCGTTTTAGTAAAAATAAACTGCTAAATGCCTTTTCTCATTAGTAGTATATAGCAGTCTTGGGACTTCTATTAGTGTCTGGTTAAAGCTTGTAGAATGTTTTTTCATTCTATTGTGACTGTCCTGTGAGGCTGCAGGACCCCTGACCATCTATCTGGACAGTGCTGGTTGGCCCTGTGCTGATCACATGCACCCTCCCAAAAAAAAAAAAAAACTCTCTAGCAATACACACCAAACTGAGCATGTGCAGAATGACTCCAAATGCTCTGTCTTATCAGGAGATGGATTGGGGACAGTGGAAGAAGGGGAGGATCAAAGAAGACAGGATCAAACAGCCTTTTTACACAATGTGCAGAATTACCCCTTAGGTTCCACGGTGAGTATAACAAGCATGCTTTACTGCATATACAGACTGATTTTAACTGTTGTGGGTTTAGTAACACTTTAAAGCATTTTATTCTTCATCAGGTACCCCACAGACACTATACTTGGTCAAAAATGTTTCCTCCATGGATGTTCATTGGCTCTTCTTTAGTAGAATGTAATTGACACCTAGGGGTTGTTTTACTAAACGAAACTCACATTGCAAGGGAAGTTGAACTTTGAGGTTGAATTTGCCCCAGAGTTTAATAAATGAGGTGAAGTTCCACTGACCTCCACCATCCAATCATGTTCAAGCAAAATGTGTTTTTTTTCCTTGCATATGATTTGGTATTCTTTGTAAAGTGAACTCTCACCACATTCCCTACGTTCTAGGAAAAACTCCCATGCAAAATGCAGCTTCCCCTGCAAAATTAACAGCTTTTTTCCTTCAAGTTTGTCCATAGTGGAGTGTTTTGTTTCACAAAGAGTTTTATTGGGCTTTTACATTTCAAGGAGGGTTTGTTATTACATATCTGGTGGGAATGTCCATCTGTCCATGATTTCTGAGGTGTGATTCTTCAGCTCCATACTCGTGCAACTGGGATGCTAGTCCCCAATACACCACAAACTACTTTGCTATCTATCTTAACCCGCTCTTATAAAAGCATAAAAAAGGCCCTTTTTAGGCATTGGCTGACAGCAGCAAGAGCAGATATACCGCACCACAGGCGATCGGCCCATGCCCCACCTTTGATTGAGTGGGTTATGGAGATGGACCATATTATGATGATGGAAATGCTCTTGTCACGTGAATTGCACACTTATGAACAATGTTGTCAAATTTGGCTTCCTTGGAAATTGTTCAGGGAATCCTCTGAAATGAGACATATATACATGGGTCGGCTGTAAGATGTAAACCAGGTCTAGAGCCAAGATGAACGAGGTGCTGTTGGTATGTACAGTTGCACTCAAAAGTTAGCATACCCTGGCAGAAATTGTGAAATTTTGGCATTGATATTGAAAATATGACTGATCATGCCATATTTAAGGATGGCAATCACATGAAGCCATTTATTATCACATCATTTTTTGGATCCTTTTTAAATCATAACGATAACAAAAATCACCCAAATGGCCCTGATAAAATTTTTACATACCCTGGAATGTTTGGCCTTGGTACAGACACAGAAGGTGGCACACACAGGTTAAAATGGCAATTAAAGGTTCATTACCAACATTTGTGGGTTTTTAAATCACAATTGGTGTCTGTGTACTACTGTAAAAGTTCCACAAAAAAGCCTGGTTACAATATGCCCAACAACACCTTGACATGCCTCATTGGCTTTTTTTGTGGCATTGGCACAGTATAGGCTTCCTTCTGGCAGCTCAACCATGCAACCACACCGTCTTTCTGGAGAGCAGCCTGTATTTCTACTGCGGTTACCTGTGGGTTTTTCTTTGTATCCTGAGCAATTCTTCCGCCAGTTGTGGCTGCAATCTTCCTTGGTCTACCCGACCTTGGCTTGGTATCAAAAGAGCCCCTAATTTTCCACTTCTTAATACGTGATTAAACAGTACTGACTGGCATATTCAAGGCTTTGGATATATTTTTATATTCTTTTCCATCTTTGTAAAGTTTCATTACCTTCTTACGCAGGTCTTTTCACTGTTCTTTTCTACCTCCTCATGGCTCAGTGTCTAGGCTTCTTAGTGTATCCATGTGAGAGCTAACAAACTCATTGACTATTTATACACAGACACCAATTGTTATTAAAAAAGCCACAAATGTGGGAAATTAACCATTAATTGCCATTTAAACTTGAGTGTGCCACCTTCTGTGTCTGTACCAAGGCCAAACATTCCAGGGTATGTAAAATTTTTATCAGGGCCATTTGGGTGATTTCTGTTATCATTATGATTTTAAAAGGATCCAAAAAGCTATGTGATAATAAATGGCTGCATGTGATTGCTATCCTTAAATAAAAGACAGTTTTTTGGCATGATCGGTTATATTTTCAACATTAATGCCAAAATTTCACAATTTCTGCAAGAGTATGCAAACTGTTGAGCACAACTGTACAAGTGCCTATTCCTGATTGCGTTAGTCTTTCTTTTTTCCCCAGTTCTTTTTTCTTTTTTGTTTGTGATTAGGGATGAGCTTCGAGTTCGAGTCGAACCCATGTTCGACTCGAACATCGCATGTTCGACCGTACGTCGAATTGCGAATGTTATGGGCCGTTCACGCCAAATTTGAGTGGCGCGTCACGGCCCATAATTCACTGCGACATCGCAGTGCATTGCTGGCTGATGACCCGCATGCTTGGCCAATAACAGCGCCGTCTGTACAGAGAGCCTTAATTGGCCAAGGGGGTTTATTACACGCCACACACTATATAAGGCCACCTGCATGGCGGCCTTGTGTAGTGTGTTGCGGCGGCGGAGAGATAGACAGAAAGACAGTGTTATTTGATTTAAGTTAGCAGGCGAGTCAGTTAGCTGCACTTACAGTGTATTGTGTATATATATATATATATATATGCATCCTAGGTGTTTATATATATATATATATATATATATATATATATATATATATATTGTATTCAGTTTAGCTAGATCTGTTCCTGTTATTCTCTTCCTACTGACAGGCAAGCAGGTGTTTTTACAGTATTTACAGCTACCTGAAGAAAATTGCTGGTGTTCTTCTGATCCTATTAGTACCACAGGCAGGCAGCTACAGTATTTACAGTTAGTGTAGTGCGTCTTCTGCACAGTGTGCACCTAAAGCTGCCTGAAGAAAGTTGCTGGTGTTCTTCTGATCCTATTAGTACCACAGGCAGGCAGCTGCAGTATTTACAGTTAGTGTAGTGCGTCCTCTGCACAGTGTGCACCTAAAGCTACCTGAAAAAATTGGTGGTGTTCTGATCCTATTAATACCACAGGCAGGCAGCTGCAGTATTTACAGTTAGTGTAGTGCATCCTCTGCACAGTGTGAACCTAAAGCTACCTGAAGAAAATTGGTGGTGTTCTTCTGATCCTATTAGTACCACAGGCAGGCAGCTGCAGTATTTACAGTTAGTGTAGTGTGTCCTCTGCACAGTGTGCACCTAAAGCTACTTGATGAAAATTGGTGTTCTTCTGATCCTATTAGTACCACAGGCAGGCAGCTGCAGTATTTACAGTTAGTGTACTGTATCCTCTGAACAGTGTGCACCTAAAGCTACCCGAAGACAATTGCTGTTGTTCTGATCCTATTAGTACCACAGACAAGCAGCTGCCGTATTTACAGTTAGTGTAGTGCATCCTCTGCACAGTGTGCACCTAAAGTTACCTGAAGACAATTGCTGTTGTTCTGATCCTATTAACACCACAGTCAGGTAGCTGCAGTATTTACAGTTAGTGTACTGTGTCCTCTGCACAGTGTGCACCTAAAGCCACCTGAAGACAATTGCTGCTGTTCTGATCCTATTAATACCACAGGCAGGCAGCTGCAGTATTTACAGTTAGTGTACTGTGTCCTCTGCACAGTGTGCACCTAAAGCTACCTGAAGACAATTGCTGTTGTTCTGATCCTATTAATACCATAGGCAGGCAGCTACAGTATTTTAAGTTAGTGTACTGTGTCCTCTGCACAGTGTGCACCTAAAGCTACCTGAAGAAAATTGGTGGTGTTCTTCTGATCCTATTAGTACCACAGGCAGGCAGCTGCAGTATTTACAGTTAGTGTACTGCGTCCTCTGCACAGTGTGCACCTAAAGCTACCTGAAGACAATTGCTTTTATTCTGATCCTATTAATACCACAGGCAGGCAGCTACAGTATTTAAAGTTAGTGTAATGTGTCCTCTGCACAGTGTGCACCTAAAGCTACCCGAAGACAATTGCTGGTGTTCTCATACTTATAATACTACAGGCAGGCAGTTGATTCTGCTAGCTGCAGTATCAGTATATATATATACATCCCAGCTTTGTGCAGCTACATCTCACTGCAGGCCATTAGTATGTCTGGAAGGCCAACAAGGAGATGCAGACAGTCA
This sequence comes from Aquarana catesbeiana, assembly GCF_042186555.1. NCBI lineage: Eukaryota > Metazoa > Chordata > Amphibia > Anura > Ranidae > Aquarana > Aquarana catesbeiana. Next base: position 541,911,112 of record NC_133327.1, read on the forward strand.
CAAGCCAATAAAAGAGGGCAAGCAGGCTCTGTGTCTAGAGGCAACAGTGCTGGTCGTGGAGACAGTGCATCCTCATCAGCACGTGGCCGTGGAACACGCTTGTCCTTTTTTTCTGCAGCTGGCTGTGTTGAGCCGCAACATGCTGAAGACTTGGTAGAGTGGATGACCAAGCCGTCCTCATCCTCCTCTTCCTCTCTCACCCAGGCTCAGGGTACTTTGTCTGGCAAAACAGCTGCCAACTCAGCCTCTTCCCTCGGCTCAATGGCATCAGTCACTTCTTCCCTAGCCCCACCATGTTCTCCTCTGGAGTCCCCTGAACTGTTTGACCACAGTGTTGGGTACATGCTCCAGGAGGATGCCCAGCATTTTGAAGGCTCCAATGATGGTACCCAGCTAGAGGAAGGCAGTAACATGAGCCCAGAGAGAGGGGGTGCCCAAGGACAGCAATCTGGCAGTCATGTTCCCCCAGCTGCAGCATACTGCCAGGTTTGCTCCAGTGATGAGGAGGGAGGGGATGATGAGGTCACTGACTCCACATGGGTGCCTGATAGGAGAGAGGAGGAGGAGGCACATCTCCAATGAGGCAGGATGCCCTCCGGGGGCCAGCTTGGGCACCACATGCTTGACCAGACATATGTCGACATGCCATGCAATTCGTTGGCAAGCGTACCTTAAGGACCCACACCAAAGAACAAAGTGGACCTCTCCTTGCTCCTCATCAGCTGGGATCTCCAAACCCACTATACCTTCAGTCCTCTCTGAAACCTGCACTGAGAGGTCACAGCCAAGTACTTGCGGGCAATCTGCTATTGTTACACCGACGTCAGATTGTACCAGACAAATTTCCCTGCCCCAGCTGCTGCACCGCCGAAAGAAGTTCGCTCCCAGCCATCCACATGCCCAATGGTTGAATGCTAGCTTGGCTAAATTGCTAGCACTTCAACTGCTGCCTTTTCAGTTGGTAGACTCTGCCCCCTTTCATGAGTTTGTGGAATGTGCGGTTCCTTAGTGGCAGGTTCCCAAATGCCACTTTTTCTCATGGAAGGCGATTCCAGCTCTCTACTGGCATGTGGAAGGCAATGTCTTGGCTTCTCTGGAAAGGGCGGTCAGCGGAAAGATGCATATTACCGCTGACGCATGGTCCAGAAGGCATGGACAGGGATGTTACCTATCTTTCACCGCGCACTGGGTGACTCTGGGTGAAAATTCTACTAGTGGTAATTCTGCCACACCTCTCTTCTCCACCACCTCCTCTTCTTCCTCCATCCTCTTCCTGTGCTGATTAGTCCTCGGAACCAGCGGTGCTCCGTAGGCATTCAAGGGGCTACGCAAGCATGCAGGCAAAAAGATGCCATGCGGTGCTTGAGCTGGTGTGCTTGGGGGACAGGAGCCACACTGGGGCAGAGATTCTGTCAGCTCTGCAGGTTCAGAGGTAGTTGATGCCACGCCAGCTTAAGCCAGCTTGCGACAATGGCACCAACCTCCTCTCCGCCCTCCGACAGGGACAACTGACCCATGTGCCCTGTTTGGCTCAAGTCCTTAACTTGGTGGTGCAGTGGTTCTTGGGCAGGTTCCAGTGCTTACAGGATGTGCTGAGGCAGGCCAGGAAAGTCTGTGTGCATTTCCGCAGGTCATATAATGCCAGTGCTCGGCTGGCTGACCTCCAAAAGGAATTTAACCTGCCCAAGAACCGCCTAATCTGTGATATGACCACCAGGTGGAACTCAACATTGGCCATGCTGCAGCGGCTGCACACGCAGCAGGGGGCCATCAATGAGTACCTATGCAACTATGGTACCAGGACAGGGTCAGGATACCTTGTTTTTTTTCCCCACTCCAGTGGGCTATGATCAGGGATGCATGCACTGTCCTGTCACCATTTGAGGAGGCCATGAGGATGGTGAGCAGTGACAGTGCATGCATCAGTGACACTGTCCCTCTTGTCCACCTGTTGGAGCACATGCTGCATGGAATAATGGACAGGGCACTTGAGGCAGAACAGAGGGAGGAAGAGGAGGACTTCCTTACCTCTCAAGGCCCCCTTTATCCAAACAGTGATCCTGCATGCCCGCCAATCACACAGGAAGAGGAGGAGGAGGAGGAGGAGGAGCATGGTGTCAGCATGGAGGTGGAGCCTGGCACTCAGCATCAGCACCAGTCTTCAAGGGATCATTTACAGTCCGAAGAAATCCATGGACTTGTACGTGGCTGGGAGGAGGTGGCTACGGATCATGTTGTCCTTAGTGACCCAGAGGACTCTGGACCGAATGCCTCAGCAAACCTATGCTGCATGCTGCATGGCCTCCCTGATCCTGCAAAGCCTGTGGAAGGATCCTCGTATTCGTGGTATCATGGGGAGGGATGATTACTGGCTGGCAACCCTCCTTGATCCACGTTACCAGGGTAAGGTTGCGGACCTTATATTGTGGTTGCAGAGTGAGCAGAGGATGAAACATCTTCGGGAGGCCTTGCAGAAAGGTCTGTGCAACGCGTTTCCAGAGCCTGGGAGGTTACAATTTCCTGGTCCTCCTGGACAACATGTTGCTGAGGCTTCGGTCAGTCACAGAAGGAGCGGGGAAGGTGGCCATCTGACCGATGCATTCAGACAATTTTTTAGTCCGCAGTCCCAAGGTCTGATCAGTTCCAGCAACCATCGTCAGCATCTGATTCACATGGTGCAGGATTACCTAGGGGTAAGATCAGACTTGGACACCTTTCCCACCGAAAATCCTCTGGGTTACTGGGTCTTGAGGATGGATCACTGGCCAGAGATTGCACAGTATGCAATTGAGCTACTGGCCTGTCCTGCATCCAGCGTTCTTTCGGAACGCACATTCAGTGCTGCTGGAGGCTTTGTAACCGATCACAGGGTGCGCCTGTCCACCGAATCGGTTGATCGGTTGACCTTAATAAAAATGAATCAGTCTTGGATCACCAGCTACCAAGCACCTGATGCTGATGTAACCGATTGATTTTTTTTTTAATGTGAGATCCTTTCAAGACTGCCTATGCTGATGCTGAGTGACTATCCTGTTATGCTGAGTGACAATCGTCTTCCTCCTCAATTTTCATGCTGATAGCTTGTAAGAACACTTTTGGTTCTGGGCACCGCCACCAGTGGCCAAGGCCCAATTTTTCTGTCCCTGTTTAACAGGGGCGTGTAATTACAATTTTTGATGCAATAATTTGCAGCAGGGCTCATCCCTGCGCTCCAACCATAGCATCTGTGAGGGGTTGCAGTGTTGTGGCAGCAGTGGCTAAGGCCCAATTTTTCTGCCCCTGTTTAACAGGGGCGTGTAATTACAATTTTTGATGCAATACTTTGCAGCAGGGCTCATTCCTGCGCTCCAACTAGAGCATCTGTGAGGGGTTGCAGTGTTGTGGCACCAGTGCCTAAGGCCCAATTGTCTGCCCCTGTTCAACAGGGACATGTAATTTCAATTCTTGATCTAATATTTCACAGCAGGGCCCATTCCTCTGCCCACCAAGAGTAACTGTGAGGGCTTACAGTGTTGTGACAACACCACCACCAAAGGCCCAATTTTTCTGCCCCTGTTCAACAGGTGCATGTAATTACAATTATTGATATAATATTTCACAGCAGGCCCAGTTCCAGCGCCCACCAACAGTAACTGTGAGGACTTACAGTGTTGTGGCACCAGCACCACCACCACCACCACCACCAAAGGCCCAATTTTTCTACCACTGTTCAACAATGGCATGTAATTACAATTCTTGATCTAATATTTCACAGCACGGCCCATTCCTGCTCCCACCAAGAGTAACTGTGAGGGCAACACCAACACCTAAGGCCCCAATTTCTGCAGAGTATACAGGGCAGGTCCCTACTTTCAAACATCTAACTTACAAACGACTCCTACTTGCAAACGGAAGAAGACAACAGGAAATGAGATGAAATCTACCCCTAGGAAGGGAAATTCTCTCCTGTAAGAGTTAATATGGGAAAAACATGTCTCCTCTTCACTGATGCTTTATCACCAATCCTTGTTTCACTAAAACCCCCACATTTTCAAAAAACATTTGTCATTGGGACAGAAAGTGAGGTGAAATCTTCTGAAGAGGTGAACAGACAGCAAAACAAATGTTACAGGGGTAATAACCCTTCCCTATGTTTTCCAAAAAGCTTAAAAATAGATTTTTTAGCTGGAGCTACACTTTAAAAATGGACCAGTTCAAAATTACAAACAGATTCTACTTAATAACAAACCTACAGTCCCTGTCTTGTTTGCACCGCCTGTATAATGCTGTTCAGAGTATATGGGGCCTGGGGGCCCCATGCCTTTCCTTTTTTTAATTTGGGTGCGGGGTTCCTCTTAATATCCATACAAGACCCAAAGGGCCTGGTAATGGACTGGGGGGTACCCATGCCGTTTGTCTCACTGATTTTCATCCATATTGCCGGGACCCGACATTACATTAAAGCCGCAAGCAGTTTTAAATGACTTTTATTCCTTTAAAACTGTCATTTTGTGCAGGGACTGTTCTAAGCATGGGAAACACGCGCCACTTTGCAAGCATACTATAGACACCCCCCAGGTACGATATTTAAAGGAATATTTTACTTTTATTTTTCCACTTTAAGCATCATTAAAATCACTGCTCCCAAAAAAACGGCCGTTTTTAAAACTTTTTTGCATTGATACATGTCCCCTGGGGCAGGACAGGGTCCCCAAACCCTTTTTAGGACAATAACTTGAATATTGGCCTTTAAAATTAGCACTTTTGATTTCGAACGTTCGAGTCCCATAGACTTTAATGGGGTTCTAAAGTTCACGCAAACTTTCGGTCCGTTCACAGGTTCTGGTGCGAACAGAACCGGGGGGGGGGGGGGGGGGTGTTCGGCTCATCCCTATTTGTGATGTGTCCTACACCCTTGCGGGAGTGGAAGAGGGGGAGTAGCAGCCAAAGACTATAATCATGTTGTAGTAAGGGAGATTTAACCTGAGTAGTCTATCTTATTTTTTTTTTCCTAATATTTAAGCGTACATATTGTTGGACTTATCTCAATAGTACCTTAATTAATTGAGGCCATCATCTGGGCAAGGGTTTTTGTAGGGTTTTTGTATATGTGTATGTGTAATATGTTTTATGCGATGTATATTTCTATAGTGTAGTATGTTTTTTCTGTTTAATTGCAGTATGTTGAAATATTTTTTGTTTTATAAAATTGTATCAAAAATCTCAATAAAATTAGATTGAACATTTTAATTTCAAGAAGGGAAAAAAAAGTGTGAAGAATAATATTGTAATAGTACAGAAAAATGAAGTCAGGATTATCCAGCAGTAAGACACCAGTGGAGTATTTTGATTAACGTGATTGGTTAACTGAAGTTTGGAATGGTAAAATAAAGATACACGTTTTTATTTTTAGATGCATTTCAAGATTGTTTTAACATACATTTAAAAGAAGCTTTAATAAAAAATGAGTTTTAATAGTAAGAGAGTGCCATCTGAAGATTGAATTACCATAATTCATAATGCATTTGGCATGGCATAATGCATCCTTAAAGTGCTCACTGACTAGGTTTAACGCCATTCCTAAAGTTCACATACCAAGCCTTCTTTTAAATTAAAAGCAATAATGGTATATTGATTTACCCCTCTGCTGTAATACACCATTTGTCTGCAGATTTTCCTGAGGAAAAAGAACGAGCAATAAATGAGCTCATTCAATGTGGACTGCGGAGCATCATATGACTTCTAAGAAGTGGCCATTAATTCATGTCTTCTATCTGACATTGAAACCTGTATTGTAACAACTTGTTCACAAAGTACTAAAGTAAATAAGTATGACATCATGGCTCATGCCTGTAGGAGGCTTTCATGATGCAATTACTTTAAATCTCAAATAATGTGTCACAATGTAAGGCCAGCAAGGGTTTAACTTCAGGGTGTGCTCTGCTAACCAATAAAATGGCCTAACAGTCATTCAGTTATCTTTATCAACTAAGTACTCACATATCCCACCCTCCCCCATTTCTTCTGCATCTTGCTGTATACTGTCTGAACCATAAGTCATAGGATTCCCACAGCTTGTACAAACACTCAGACAAGTGGGGGAATCGGAAGGAGCATGCGCTCAGAATGGAAAGCAACTGGGTCTTGGAACTGGAAATAAAAATGTTTGTTAGAGGTTTTTTCTTAATAAAAATGCTTTAGGGTAGAAGGAACAGACACTTGAAAGGTTTGGAAGTGCTTCCTTTCACTGCTGGTCAAGTACCTGTAATGGAGGCATTCAAAGCAATAAGACCAACTTGTTAGATTTATGCCGCGTACACACGATCGGACATTCCGACAACAAAATCCTGGATTTATTTCGGATGGATGATGGTTCTAACTTGTCTTGCATACACACGGTCGCACAAATGTTGTCGGAAATTCCGAACGTCAAGAACGCGGTGACGTACAACACGTATGATGAGCTGAGAAAAATGAAGTTCAATAGCCAGTGCGGCTCTTCTACTTGATTCCGAGCATGCGTGGAATTTTGTGTGTTGGAATTGTGTACACATGATCGGTATTTCCGTGAACGGATTTTGTTGTCGGAAAATTTGAGAACCAGCTCTCAAATTTTTGTTGTCGGAAATTCCAACAACAAATGTCCGATGGAGCCTACACACGGTCAGAATTTTTGACAACAAGCTCACATCGAACATTTGTTGTCGGAAATTCCGACTGTGTGTACGTGGCATAAGAGGTACACAAATATTTTGTATGAGTGAAAAAATGTTTTTAACATATTTAAATTTTTCCCATATTAGCTTTCTGGTTTAAATGAGGAGGACCAGTCAACATATTTTATCTAGTTTAGGGCAGAATGAGGAAGGTTTAGAACTCTCTTGCTTGCTGACCTGCCTTCTGACCACTATCACTATGGTACAATGTGAAGGGAAATGTAAATTTAATTTGCAGTATTGATCTTGGGACAGTAAATGAAGGGAAAAGGGAGCGAGAGAGAGATGCTTCCTGGGGGAAGATGACTTTTAAAGAACAAATATCTTTTACCTGTTTTATTGTAGCAGAGTGTCACCTTACTTGCCATGCTTTTAGGCAGGCACAAGGTTCCCATAGTCTCCTAGACTTCTGGAGAGGTCCAGGAGATATAGTTTTCCCTGTTTCCTGCTTTCAGGGGTTCAGAGAGACTGCACCTAATGAAACAGAGGTGGCTGGGCATGTGATTTGCAGCCAGGTCTATAGTTATGCACTGTTAGTCTTGACAAATGGGCCGCTGGGCAGGAACTCGATAGAACATAGCTTCGTATGGAAGACCCAGTCACTGCAGAACAGAGTACACTTCTCCAATTTCTACTAGAGTACTGCCCTTCAAGCAGGGTGGCCTGGGGGCTCCAGTTGCTGTTCTGTGCTACCCATCCTGGGATCCCTTCAGCTGTTTGCCTGTGTTGTCAAACCTAGCCTGGACTTTGCTGTGAGGGACTTTGGCTGTGAGTATAAGCGCAAGTAGTGTTTGTGTATTGTTTACTGAATTCGTTCTTTTTCTCTACTATAGAGCCTTATAGGGACTGTGCTGTACTGACACCTACTGCTTTGATTGAGCCTCAGAGGCATTACTTTGAGAAAATCTTGTTTGAACAGCTTCATAATCTGTTTAACTTTGTTCTGTATAGTAAGTATGCATACTCTTTGCCATTCAGACCCTGTCTATGTTGTTCATCCTACTCTGCACATATTTATTAAACTTCAAGTTACAGGTACTCTGTCTGATCATTTAGCTGATTCCTCATACTCTTATGCCACGTACACACGGTCGGAATTTCCGCAACAAAAGTTTGATGTGAGCTTGTTGTCAGAAATTCTGACCGTGTGTAGGCTCCATCGGACATTTGTTGTCGGAATTTCCGACAACAAAAAATTGAGAGCTGGTTCTCAAATTTTCCAACAACAAAATCTGTTGTCGGAAATTCCGATCGTGTGTACACAATTCCAACGCACAAAATTCCACGCATGCTCGGAATCAAGCAGAAGAGCCGCACTGGCTATTGAACTTCTTTTTTCTCGGCTCGTCATACGTGTTGTACGTCACCGCGTTCTTGACGTTCGGAATTTCCGACAACATTTGTGCAACCTTGTGTATGCAAGACAAGTTTGAGCCAACATCCGTCGGAAATAAATCCAGGATTTTGTTGTCGGAATGTCCGATCGCGTGTATGCGGCATTACACTACATTTTACAAATCATATTACTTTCTCAATTTCTGCCAATAATTTAACTTCCCTGTTTAACAAAGGAACATTTTTAGGTCTTCACTAATCTGTTTCTATATAGAAACATGTTCACCAATCACATTTGCCAAAATTACAAGTCAATTTCTATCACAACAGTTCTAGTTCCAGTAACAGGAGCTATTATAGAGAGGCATTAGCAACATTTCAATCAATTGCTCTATTGATTGATTTTCCATGGGCATTTGCCTTTATCTTATGTAACTTATTAGTTAGCATTATATATGACTCTTGTAGCTATCCACCTTGATTTTGCAAAAAAATGCAGTCTTAAATAAAATACGCATAGGGGTTGATTTACTTAAACTTGAGAGTGCAAAATCTGGTGCAGCTTTCTATAGAAACGAATCAGCTTCCAGTTTTTTTTTTTGTTAAAGCTTAATTGAACAAGCTGAAGTTAGAAGCTGATTGGCTGCCATGCACAGCTGCATCAGACTTTTCACTTTTCAGTTAAACGCTATGTGTTTTTTAATGCTTTTTGCAGAAAGGCACTACAATCCATTCAACATGGTTTCCTATGGGAGACAGTCACATCTATGCTTTTTTTCAGCTGCTGCATTTTTGGAAAGGGTCAGGGACTTTTTAAAAGAAAAATGGTGTGTTTTTGGTTCAATAGACGTCAATGGAGAAGCTGCAGAAAAGCATGTAGTGCTTTATTGCCGCAATTTGCAGTTTTTAATTTACCCAACAACAAATTGGCCAAAAAAAAGCATGAAAATGCATCAAAAAATGTGTGAAAAATGCATCAAAAACGCATGTGCAAAAAGCACTGCAGAAATGGATCAGAAGCAAACTGCATAGGTTTCTATTGTGCAGGGACATAACACATAGAGCTTAATTTAGAAAAAAACATGCAGTATTTTCTTTAATGTGTGTTATTTGCTTTATTTTAGGATCAGAAATTCATTATAAATGTATTCAAGACATCAATCAGCCAAAATAATATCATAAATATTATTTTACCAAGCTTTTGTATTTGGACTATAAAAGTAAATCACAAGGACTGTTGCATAGGTTATCACTTCTACTGCCTGCTCTTGCCTAGTTAGTACTGTGAGTTTCAACTAGGTGTCTATTGAGGACAGAAGGAAAATAAGGGATTTGACGTGGTGATAAAGGGATACTCCTTAAGATAAAATTAATCATTAATGCGAGACTAAGGTTTTGTGCATTTTAAAGGCACTTTATTGATAAAAAATGATTCCACACTTACGACATTATTATCTTTGTGAAATTAACATCTTTAGGAGAGAATTATCAAAGTAAAAATAGTTACAATATCTAATCGATCTACGTACTGTGAGTGAACTTAATGTCAGAAATTAGTTTCCTTTGAACATTTCTATTATAGGAACTACTGTGTACTGGTATTTCTTTCCTTGAACACATATGACCCCAGGAAAAAGTTTTTTTGTATGTGTTTGTGGAATGTGGGGCTGTGTTAGAGGTTGAGTGGTGCACCTGTGGATTTTGACTCTTGTCTCTTGCTTTCTCAGATTAAAACTGGGCAGTTGTAGAATGCTCGCTCACAGAAGCATTTAAACCACAAATTGCTATCTGAGCCTTGCTTAACCCTGTCCTGACACTTGCCATTTCCCAGGGCTTTGTCCCCAAGTTTTGTACTTACCTATACACCTGCCTGCTTGCCCATCTTCCTTTCCACGTTACCTTCCTAAACTTCCCTCCTAGTTACCCTCACATCACTCCCTTCCTTTCCTTACCTTCATCATGGGATGGGTCTAACATCACCCCACCGCCACCACCACTGCCACCACCATTTGCACCATTAGGAATGTTCTCCTCTTTTCTGCTCCCTTTTTTACATTCCTTCCTTCCTACACACTTGTTTTTCCCTAAGTCCCTTTCTCTATTCACACTTTACCATTGGTCCCCTATCATCACACCCTATCAACAGCAGTCTTCTCCATTTTGCTTCTTTTTTCTCATGTTTCCTCTCTCAGAGTAGTCCCCCTTTTAGCACATTACTGCCTGATAAATTACCCATGTCAGATTGACTGACATTATGATTTTATGCAGCTGAATCCAGTGACCTGCTTTCTCTCTACCTAGCCTTCAGGCTTTTGCCATCATTCAGATGATACATATTTTGACATCCTGCCTCTCAGACTTCTCTTGTAAATCACATTGTATTGTTACATCACTGTGCTGTTGTCATATATGGTCACTGTACCTATTATGCCTTGCACTGTTTTGATACTGTTTGTACTGGAAAAGAATGAAAACTGAACATAAAGAATGCATAAAAATCTGGACAGCCATTTATGTTTCTTAGTTTAACCCTAATGGCATGTATTTATAACAATATCAAAACAAACATATGTCTAAACGTTGACTATTTTTGGGCCAGACTGGGCAATGGCTATAATTTGTGTAGGTTCCACAGGAGATTTATACAATTCTATGCAGATAAAACTTTAAGAATGTCCAGAGTATAGCGGCCATCACCTATTATACCTGTAGGGCTGACAACCTTTGTTTCTAGCTCTATGTGTATTATACAGTACATAGGTTGTGTTAGTGCCATCTTGTGGACAATTGAGAAAGTACAATACGTTTACGTTTCATGATCAAGTGAAATGACATGGAAGTGATTCATTGTTTACTTCGGAACTTTAGCTCTGACCCACCCACAATACTCCTGGACAAGGTGAGAACTGAACTGCATTGTGGGAGGATATAAAAGGATAAGGAGCGGCCATCTTAGGTCTCTTGTTCCTGAGACGCGCGGCCTGCCAGCAGAACCCTGTGGGTGTGTGTGTCCTACAGGGTTGCGGTCTACTTTGCGAAGGAACGGAGCAGCTGCAAGGATCCTGCCATTGCATCACAGCGTGCTGGAGCAGCCGAGGTGATCATTCCGGAGACCCGTGGGGAGATAACCGAGGACTCCTGGTCGTTTGTGAACGGAACAGTGTGACGGTGTGGTGGTGTCTCGATACAGACTGAGAACTGCTGTAACGGAGACATCCATCTGCCCGGATCTCGTGTGGTGAGAGGGTTAACACCCAGAAGTTTGTTTAACTATTACATACACAATTAGAACTGTTACAGAGTGTCGCTGGGACTGATAGTTTACAGATAGATAACTTTACACCTGAATAGACTTCAGTATTCAAGAACGGATGCTGGATGCTTGTTTCTTCATATAAGAACACTTAGTCACTCTGTTGGATTACAATTGTTTTAGTGTGATACATTACGCTGTGCAACACCCAAGAGGAACCCTTTGCGGATTACAATTATAAAAGCTAGCGAAGACTGAAGACGTCAGGACTACCTTTTCATTGCAGGGCCCTGCATTTAGTTACAAAGGATAGTGACTTTAAGGTCTAGAGCAGGGGGAGCTCCTGGGTACAATTATATATAAATAGATATATTTGTGTCTGTTACTGATTGTCATCATTTCTTATACTGTTACACTACGTTGGGGTGATAGTGTAGTCATTGTAATAATTCTTTATATAAATATATTATTTACCCAAAGGAAGAAGTTATTTTTGGTTATTACTGAAGTTTGTGTGCAGTGTTATCATTTCTCCTGCAGGTGGAGCTACCAGCCCCCAGGCAGAGGTAACTATAACTGTAAGTGCATATTGTGGGTTAAAGTTGATATTTATATAATTACAACACTGCACTACATTTGTGTCAAGGGGATTGAACAATTTAAGAAGGGTGAAGAGCATAGAGGACAGGCCCGCTTAAACCAGCAGCTCCACCGAGAGTTATTGCTACATACCTGCCAGTCCTGAGTGCACCAATCCAACTAGAAACTCATAATATATACTCTTCAATATCCTGCTTGCAAAATGGACCATCGTGGCTTTAACGTTATATAAAATGTAAATTTATATACAGTAAATGGAGCCATTAGGTTATAAATAAATATATAATAAAAAAAGGGTTGAGACACACTGCCAAAAAAAAAAAAAAGGTTTCTGCAATTGTTAAAACATCCTTGGCAATGTTATAGTTTATTCGAGTCCATCACTTTTTGGTCTGCATGTAAAGGTGAAAAAATATAAACAATAGTGTGTGAAATAAAAATAGGGATTTGGGTTTGATCATTGCATGCACGTATGATCTGCATACAGTTATATTGATACAGTAGTTTTTGCAGTAGTGTTCATATTCATTCATTTTGTGATTTTCTCTTTAATCCATTAACAATGAGTAAGCATGAGTAAAACGTGGATGAACGTTAGTTTTCAACTCCTAGAGAGTCTGATGCAATATCATGCAATATTAAATGTGTCCTCATCTGTTAAGGTTGAGGCTGGGAATATCTAAAAGATGATATCAGAACTATTCTAACAATCAAATGCTATGTAGATCAATATCAAAACAAACTGTTACATAAGATGGTAAATGTTCAGCACTTAGCAAATAAAACTTACTCCTGCTCATTACAAAAGCAATCATTTATTATATTACAGTTTAGAAATTCTTAGATGTGATGGCTGCATTAACTTTCTTTTTTTTTATGCATTCTTGTATTTTCATCTGGTGATCCAGCCAGTAAGCCTGTTGTTTCTCAACAGAACAGCCTCAGTTACATGGATGAGACAAATAATTTAACTCTGGCTGGGGTGCTTAAAATGATCAGCTTTTATTTATTTATGTAAAATTTTTACCAGAAAAGGAATAAAAATGTTTGTTGTAACTGCTTATAAAGTATTAGCTGGAGTTCAGCTTCAATATTGTTACTGTATTTAAATCTGTTAGTACATCTAACACTCCCCAATCTCATAACAAAATGCCTACCAACTGAAAAACATAATGAGACTTCCTCAGTGACCAGCAAGGGTACTTTCACAGAGCTGGAGGATGGCAGTTAGTAAAGCTTAACCATTAAGGTAGAGTAACAATGTAAATTAGAGAAGGCGCATTATAGACTTTTCTGATTTATAAAGGACAGATCAGAAACCTTGTAATGGCTGTTCTTAGACAAGACATTTAGGCTCGATTCACAGTACTGCGATGCAATTTTGCTGCGATTATCAGTTCGATTATGTAGTGAAATTTTGATGCAACTTGGCTGCGTTTTGCATATTCTATGGAGCCAAGTCACACCATGAATCACACTAAATCGCACTGTGCTCAGTCACATTGATGAGAATGGGCACCATTGAAAATAATGTAAACTCACACAAGTGTGAACCAGCACTTACTGTTAAAGAATTTAAATTGCAGCAGCAATCCACAATATTTAATCATGAACGTAGAAATGTCGCATGAAAACTTCAATACTTCCTTTGCATCCTTTCAGACTAACCCCACCCCAGATGCGAAAATCCAATTGGATAAGGCCCGACTGGAATACGATCTATTTCTCACTGAATCTGCTGACAAATCCCTATGCTGTTGTAGACATGCCTTCTATATGAAATCCAATAAACTTGATACATTACTGGCGCGCACACTCAAATCCTTAAACAAACCAACCAAGCCAATCCGACTTAAACTGTCAAATGACGTCTACACTAGTAACCCGGTAAAGATAGTTCTCAAATTCTGTTCCCATCTAGCCTCCTTATACTCGGTAGTGAATGAAATTAACCCTACTGAAGCTGACAATTTTTTCTCCCGTATAAACCTACCCAAGCTATCTCAAACCCAAAGAAGCCAACTTGAAGACCCTATCACAATAGAAAATGTATCTAACACAATCAAAGAACTAAAATTTAACAAAAGGCCGGGCCCTGATGGATACTCAACCATATACTAAAGAACATTCACAGAGACCCTTTCTTCTATCCTTACCACTGCCTTCAACGTACTCCTACATGGATACTCTTTCAGACAGGAGACACTGACTGCAATAATCTATATGATCCCTAAACCCCACTCTGATGACACCTCCTGCACAAATTACCAGCCCATCTCCCTCCTAAACCTTGATATCAAAATCTTAGCCAAAATTTTAGCAACTCGCCTAAACAGAATCATTGGCAGTCTTATACATCGCGATCAGGTGGGCTTCATGCCTATACTCCAAGCAAGAGACAATGTACACCGGGCAGTTCTCTTAGCACATATAGGGCAGAACACGCCGCATTCCCTTCTCTCTCTTGATATCAAGAAGGCCTTTGATTCTGTTTCCTGGCCCTATTTACATTATACCCTCCAGAAATTGGGTTTTGGCCCTCACTTTACCAAATCGATTGCCACACTTTACGATAAACCCCAAGCATACATAAAATACGCAGGTTACAAATCCGACACCTTTAGTATAAAAAGAGGCACACGTCAGGGTTGCCCACTCTCCCCCCTTTTATTTGCCCCTTTAATTGAACCACTAGCTCATCTAATTAGATCAGACCCGACGATAACCGGAATAGAATTAGGAGGCTACCAACACAAATTATGCCTATTTGCAGACGACATCTTGCTATTTCTATCATCTCCACAGGTCTTAGGCCCCAACCTCTTATCCAATCTCAACAGGTTTGCCGCCATCTCAGGCCTAACAGTCAACCCTAAGAAATATCTATCACTGAATATCTCCTTTTCCAAAGTGGAGCTAGAGTCAGCAATAACTGCGCTCCCCTTTACCTGGGCGGTGAAAACAATCCCATATTTAGGGATCCATCTCACAGCCTCTATCTCAGAACTTTTCTCTGCTAACTACCCACCAATCCTGAGACAGGTGACAAACCTGATGGAGTAATGGTCCTCTCTCCGATTATCATGGTTAGGCAAAATCAATGTTATAGAAATCACAATCCTACCCAAACTACTATATTTGTTTAGAGTCCTACCAATCCCAATCCCTGTCTATTTCACACGGCTTGTGCAAAAACGAGCAGCGACATTCGTCTGGGGCTCATCCAAACCCTGCATACCTAAGTACACACTCTACCTCCCTAAAATCCACATGGGCCTCAGCTTTCCCAACTACAGCAGCCTACTACAGAGCAGCACACATTGCCAGCCTATCTAAATACCATGCCACGCATGAAATTCCCTCATGGTTGACGATAAAATCAGCAGAATGTGACCCCCTATCGGTCTCTAACTTACTATGGCTGCGTCAAAAAGACCGCCCTAGACTACACAAATCCATCCCCAAACACTTTATATCTTTTTTGGGATAGACTCAAATTTCACCTGCAATCCCCTCACAACCCTCTCCTCTCCTTCTTCAAAAACCCGGCCTTCTACTCTGCCTGGGACTTCCCTAAGGCATTCAATGCATGGACATCTGTGGGTTTATTAAGACAACATAAATTAGTCACGACTACAAATTTCATCCCCTTCCCGACTTTGTGCGAGACCTTCGGTTTACCTCAATCAGAACTGTTCAGATACCTCCAAATTAAAAACTATTACATGCCCAATATAAGCACAGACACTCCTCTAAACCAATTCACTAGCTTTGAATCTACATGTAAAAGTGACTCACACGCTAGAGGACTGATCTCATCCCGCTATTCCCAGCTTCTAGTCAAACCGGACACAGGCAAACCTTCCTACACCCAGAAATAGGAGGCGGACCTTGGGCGTACGCTTGACATTGCAGACTGGTCTGAAATCTGGTCAGCAACCAAATCATACTCTCCTAACGTTCTTGCGCAGGGATCCAACTATAAAGTACTGACCATTAAATTGACCATTTATAATTCTCATGATATTTAGAGGCATGACTCTCTTTATGGATCATTTGTTTATAAAGAGGAATGATACCAATGTCATGAAAAAAAAGATTAAAAATGATCTTTTCTACATGGTAGCTAGCAATTCGGTACAAACTAACAAGTTCAACGGATAGGCCATTCTTTGCCAGAGCAGTGTGAAATACTTGATACTTCTAGGTATGAAGTAGCATGTGACCCTGTCCCCGATGGTCTGTCTGATCACTGTCACATTGAGGTGGGGGTCCTTAGCCCTGTGTAAGCTCTAACACAGGCCAACTTACACAGTGCTTTTAACTTGGGACTCCAGCAGGTGAATTGTGCAGCTGGACAGTGCAAGGAAGTTTAGTATTCTGTAGAAGAGGTAAACTATCAAGAGAGCTATCTTTTGGGGCAAATGATAGCTTTACTTTAAGAAAATGGAGGAAATGGGGAAATTGTGGAGGAGCGCTTTTTCACATTTTCCAACTATGTTTTACAAAAGAATAACTCTGATCTTATTCAACTAAGAATGCAGCTTCAAATATGGTACTTCGTGGCTCATCCTTCGAATGCTGATCTACCTTTTTCTCCTATTACAGTGCCTTGAAAAAGTATTCCTTCCCCTTTGAAATTTTCCACATTTTGTAATGTTACAACCAAAAATGTAAATGTATTTTATTGGGATTTTATGTAATAGACCAACACAAAGTGACACATAATTGTGAAGTGGAAGGAAAATGATGAATGGTTTTAAATTTTTTTAACAGATAAATATGTGAAAAATGAGGCGTGCATTTGTATTTTAGCCCCCCTGAGTCAATACTTTGTAGAACCAACTTTCACTGCACTTACAGCTGCAAGTCTGTTTGGGTGAGTCTCTACCAGCTTTGCACTAGAGAGTGAAATTTTTGCCCATTCTTCCTTGCAAAATAGCTCAAGCTCTGTCAGATTGGATGGAGAGCATCTGTGAACAGCAGTTTTCAAGTCTTGCCACAGATTCTCAATTGGATTTAGCTCTGCACTTTGACTGGGCCATTCTAACACATGAATATGCTTTGATATAAACCATTCCATTGTAGCTCTATGTATGTTTAGGGTCAGTGTCCTGCTGGAAGGTGAACCTCCGCCCCAGTCTCAGGTCTTTTGCAGAATCTAACAGGTTTTCTTTTAAGATTGCCCTGTATTTGACTCCATCCATCTTCCTATTAACTCTGACTATCTTCCCTGTCCCTGCTGAAGAAAAGCATCCCCACAACATGATGCTGCCACCACCATGTTTCACGGTGGGGCTGGTGTGTTCAGGATGATGTGCAGTGTTCGTTTTATGCCACACATAGCTTTTTGCTTTTAGGCAAAAAGGTAAATTTTGGTCTCATCTGACCAGAGCACCTTCTTCCACATGTTTGCTGTGTCCCCCAAATGGCTACTCGCAAACTGCAAACAGGACTTCTTATGGCTTTCTTTCAACAATTGCTTTTTTCTTGCCACTTTTCCATAAATGCCAGATTTGTGGAGTGCATGACTATAATAATTATCCTGTGGACAGATTCTCCCACCTGAGCTATGGATCTCTGCAGCTCCTCCGGAGCTACCATGGGCCTCTTGGCTGCTTCTCTGATTAATGCTCTCCTTGCCTGGCCTGTCAGTTTAGTTGGACGGCCATGTCTTGGTGGGTTTGCAGTTGTGCCATACTCTTTTACATTTTCGGATGATGGATTGAACAGTGCTCCATGAGATGTTCAAAGTTTGGTGATTTTTTTATAACCTAACCCTGCCTTGAACTTCTCCATGACTTCATCCCCGACCTGTCTGGTTTGTTCCCTGACCTTCATGATGCTGTTTGTTCATTAAGGTTCTCTAACAAATCTCTGAGGGCTTTGCAGAACAGCTTTATTTATACTGATATTAAATTACACACAGGTGGACTCTATTTACTAATTAGGTGACTTCTGAAGGCAATTGGTTCCACTAGATTTTAGTTAGGGGTATCAGAGTAAAGGGGGCTGAATACAAATGCACACAACACTTTTCAGATATTTATTTGTAAAAAAATTTGAAAACCATTTATCATTTTCCTTCCACCTCATAATTATGTGCTGGTGTGTTGTGTGTTGGTCTATCACATAAAATCCCAATAAAATACATTTAGGTTTTTGGTTGTAATATGACAAAATGTGGAAAATTGCAAGGGGTGTGAATACTTTTTCAAGGCACTGTAAATTCAGGTAAACTTGAGATAGCTTCTATCTTTCTCACACTTTACAGAGAATTTCTGTTGTTATTTTGTCAGTATTTGAAAGAATTCCTCTCACTTCATGTCACTTTAGGTGAGGACAAGTGAGAATCTAACTCGCCCCTACCATATCCAAAACCACAAATGTTTTTCCAAAAATTCTACTTGTAAAAATAACTGTCCTTAAACGATATATTTTCTGAAAAAATCTAAAAGACCAAGTACCCAGTTACTCAATAAAATCAGGGAATGTGAACTTGAATCCAATTACTTTTTTTTCATGAGAGGCATTCTGGTGACTTTCTCTGAGCCCTGAGGCATTTTATAGTATTTCTGTACGCTACCCCCCCCCCCCCCCCGCTACATAAAAAGTTATGTAAAGGAGAGAAGAGATGGGCAGAGGAGCTGGGCTAGCATAGAGGGTAATTACACCCTCCTAAGTTGGTGACATGGCCTCTTTGTAGAACAGCTGGTAATGTGCATTATGTTGTATGTTAACATGTTGCAGCTCATTCATTTTGATGGGCTGCCCATGGCACCAAAATGCACCAATAAAAAAGTGCATGCTCTTTTCTATAATGCAACAAATCACACCATGCGCTGTGGTGTAGTGCAATGCGCTTTTGTTGTTAAGGTGCATTGGCGAGTCATTAAGAATGAATGGCACGGTAGTGCACCAACGTACATAATGAGTAAGTGAAGAAAGTGCAACACAACAGCCTGAACCCAGCCATCATGTTTAAAAAGCATTTTTGTGAAGCCCGAATAAATTTATTTGATATTTTAACATCAATAAACCATGGCAATATGAATAAATTCATATTGAAGTACTTTGAGTATGTAGTGAGTAAAAGTGGAATGTATGTTTTTTATGTTTGCATAGGGTTTGGGAAAGGTTACAACCCTTGTTAGATTTTTATAGCTGTGTCTCCAAAATAAGAGACAGTCTTGACTTTAAAGGGGCGCTAAAGCCTAAAGTTTTTTTTTACAGTAATGCATTCTATTCTTTAAGGTAAAAAACCTTTGTGTAACAGAATCCCCCTCCCCTTATACTTACTTAAGCCCATTCCCGATCCAGCAAGGTGCACGAGAGCTGAAGCTCTCCTGGCTCTGTCTCTCCTCACTGGACCAATTGATAGCAGCAGGAGCAGGGGGTGGGGGCGAGCCCCCCGGTCTGTGTTAATAGACTCAGACAGGGCAGCTCAGGTGCGAGCCCGCACAAGTGCCCCCATAGGAATCAGCTTCCTTTGAGGGCAAGAGGAGGAGACGGGAGCACCAGGGGGGGGACCCCGGTAGAAGAGGATTGGGGCTGCTCTGTGCATTGCACAGAGGAGGTAAGTATGAAATATTTATTACTTTATTTGAAAAAAAAAAGGAACCTTTAATATCACTTAAACATTTGACACTGGATCAAATGACCCGATAAGAACATTTTTCATTGACATTGCTGGGCAAAGGAATAAAAGTCTTACAGAAGCTCTAACTTTCTGAATTCTTCCTAAAAGTTTGGCTAAAATTCCTCTTTAAACGGTCATTTAGGGGTTGATTTACTAAAGCTGGAGAGTGTAAAGTCTGGTGCAGCTCTGCATAGAAACCAGTCAACTTCCAGATTTATTTATTTTTTGTCAAAGCCTAAAGTGGTTCTAAAGCCAGAAGGTTTTATTTATCTTAATGTATTCTATGCATTAAGATAAAAACCTTCAGTGTGTAGCAGCCCCATCTCGATCAAGTGATGTTGCACGAGAGACTTGGCTGTCCCTCCTGATTGGCCAAGAGCTAATAAAAAGTCAAAGTCTTTTTTTCGGTTGGCTTTACCTATTGTTTCCTTGCTTGCTAATTTACATTAGAATAGAATACATAGAAGTTGTAACATTCCTGCTTCTTGTCTATTGTATTGTTATTGTTATTGTTATCCTGACAAAATTCAATAAAAACTATTTAAAAAAAAAAAAAAAAGTCAAAGTCAGTGAGCCAATGAGGAGAGAGAGGGGACAGGGACGAGCCACGACCCCCTGTCTGAATGGACACACAGAGCAACGGCTCAGCTCGGAAGCCCCCATAGCAAGCTGGGCTGCTCTGTACAAAACCACTGCACAGAGCAGGTAAGTATGACAGGTTTGTTATTTTTATTATTTTTAGGATTGTTATTTTTAAACAAAAAAAAAATGAGACTTTAGTATCGCTGTAATTGAACAAGCTGAAGTTTGAAGCTGATTGGCTACCATGCACAGTTGCACCAGATTTTGCACTATTCAGGTTTAGTAAATCAACCCCTTATAATTCTCTGAAATTGTAAAGTGGTAAATATAAAAGTTAGTACAATAAAGCCTACATCCTACAATTTCCATCTGCTCTTAAACTGAACTCCAGGCAGATATAAAAATCCACAGTTTTAAATGCATTTAAAATGCAGTGCTCTTACACGAATCATTATTGATATCACCCCCTGTAGTGCTCAATACAGCAGCTCCCAATAGCTGAAAGAATGAGCATCCACTCTCTGAACCAATCAGACTCTGCTACATATATGAACATATGCCGGCAAAGCTGATGATCAGTTGAATTAAATCACCAGTTTGCTGCTGCTCCTATACTGTCTAAGCACATGCTGGGGAAGATCGGTGACCAAGCTGTATTGCTTAAAGCGAAATTCCAGGCAAAACAAAAACTTGGTCTCAAACAATTGACCACCCCACCTCCCCTCGTTTTTGGAGATTTTTTTTGGTAACTTTTCAGCATTTTTTCTTTGGAACTTCTGTCCTATGTTGCCGCAACAAGGTCGTCACTTCAACGGTTTCATCCGACCCTCCTACTTCCCCCCGCTGCCTTATGGAATCTGTGAGTGTCCCAGAAGACAACGGGACCATTCAGAAAGCGCCGTGCGAAGGCTTCACTGTCAGTTTCCCCTACCTGCAATGCCGACGTCTGCACCTGAGGCCGATGGATGGATCGGCTTGGGGTGCCGACATTGCAGGCTCCCTGGACAGGTAAGTGTCCTTATATTAACCTCTTGCCGATGAGCCGCTGTCATTATATGGCGGCAGGTTGGCATGGCTGTGCCAACTGCTGTAGGCAGAGGCATAGCTAGAACCTTCAGGGCCCTGGTGCAAGAAATCATGAAGGGCCCCCCCGACCTCCGACCTGAGCCATTCCCTCCAAGCCCAAAGCCCTTCCAACTGATTCCATGACCCTTTACGGCCCACAGCGGATCCCTTTCACATGTTGTGCAGTCCTTCAGTCTTGGGCTTTGCCATGGTGGCAGAAAGCCAGGGCCCAGTCACAAGTGTGACCTTTGCAACCCTAGTTCGGCCAGTGGTGTCAGTGTGGACTGAGAATGATGTCAGTCAGTAGGGCAGTGGATGTGGTCAGTAGGGCAGTGAACGTGGTCAGAGCAGTGGATGTGGTCAGTAGGGCAGTGAATGTGGTCAGTAAGGCAATGGACATGGTCAGTAGGGAAGTGGATGTGGTCAGTAGGGCAGTGAACGTGGTCAGTAGGGCGGTGGATGGGGTCAGTAGGGTGGTGGACGTGGTCATTAGGGTGGAGGACGTGGTCAGTAGGGCAGTGGATGGGGTCAGTAGGGAAGTGGATGTGGTCAGTAGGGCGGTGGACGTGGTCAGTAGGGCGGTGGACAGGGTCAGTAGGGAAGTGGACGTGGACAGTAGGGCAGTGGATGGGGTCAGTAGGGCGGTGGACAGGGTCAGTAGGGCGATGGACAGCGTCAGTAGGGCAGAGAATGGGGTCAGTAGTTTTTCTTTTATTATCTTTCCATTTTATTTTATCATTTTATTTTTTATAGTTTTTTTTTTTACAGTTTTTGATTGGAGGGAGGCAGTGGAGGGCAGTGTGGGGGGACAGCATGATGGGGGGGTAGTATGGGAGGGAGCAGAGTTATAGTCAGCAGCACACCTGGAACACTATACTCACTGGGCAGTATTCTTTTACTCTGCTGTGACAGAGAGTTTGTGGCTTACCAGGAGCGGCCTCGGGCAGGGGGCTTTTCTCCTACCATTCCAGTGGCAGGAACAGCCTTGAGACAGGAAGCAGGAGCCAGGGTCAGTGGGGGGGTCGGAGTTGGGAGGCGGAGCGGTCAGTCTTGGGTATGGATGACAGCTTGCCTCTTGGCTGGATAGGAGGGCGGGCAGGGTGGCATATAGGAGAACCGATCCTGCTCCTGCAGCTGTTGAAAGACCTGCAGGAGACAGGAGGAGAGCAGAGGAGATCGGTTCTCCTATATGCCGCCCCGCCGGCCCTCCTATCCAGCCTGGTGCTAGCTGCATCCATAGTGTAAAGTGAAGAGGCAAGCAGTCTTCCGTACCTAGGACCGCCAGCTCCGCCTTCCAGCTCCACCCCCCGACTTCGGCTCTGACTCACACAAGTGTAGACAAAACTGACAGGGGAGCCACACGGGCCCCCCGCAGCCTTGGGCCGAGTCGCGATCGCGACTCTTGCACCCTCTATAGCTATGCCCCTGGCTGTAAGTGTACGTCAGACGTTTTAAGAGGTATAGGGGGCTGTAAACAAACAGATCCTCGTTCTGACAGAGTAGTAGAGAGGGATCTGCAGTTCCTAGTGATCAGAAACAGCAATCTTGCTCTACTCCCAATCAGTACACTCCCCCCACAGTTAGAAACACCTCCATAGGGAACACTTAATCCCTTGATTGCCCCCTAGTGTTAACCCCTTCCCTGCCAGTGACATTTATACAGTAATCAGTGGTTATTTTTAGCTCTGATCGCTGTATAAATGTCAATGGTCCCAAAAAAGTGTCAAAAGTGTCCGATCTGTCCGCCACAATGTCACAGTCCCGCTGAAAAACACTCATCACCGCCATTACTAGTCAAAAAAAAAATTATAAATATATCCCCTATTTTGTAGACTCTATAACTTTTGTGCAAACCAATCAATATACCTTTTTGCGATTTTTGTTACCAAACATATGTAGAAGAATACATATTGGCCTAAACTGAAGAAGAAATTCATTTTTTTACATTTTTTTTGGATATTTATTATAGCAAAAAGTTAAAAATATTGTGTTTTTTTCAAAATTGTCGCTCTTTTTTTGTTTATAGCTCAAAAAATAAAAACAGCAGAGCTGTTCAAATGCTGCCAAAAGAAACCTCTATTTGTGAAGGAAAAAAATACATACATTTTGTTTGGGTACAACGTTGCACGACTGCGCAATTGTCAGTTAAAGTGAAACAGTGCCATACTGCAAAAAATGGCCTGGTCAGGAAGTGGCTAAATCCTTCTGGGGCTGAAGTGGTTAAAAGTCAGCAGCTACAGTATTTGTAGCTGATGACTTTAATTTTTTCCCGGGCTGGAATTCTGCTTTAACGGCAGTGCAAAAATGTTAGGTCACCAGGCTGGCTATGTTGCCTAATCACTGTAAGACCAGGCCTCTTTTTCAGACTCGGTGTTTACAAGTTAAAAACAAGTTTTTTTGCTAGAAAATTACTTAGAACCCCCAAACATTATACATTTTTTTTCTAACACCCTAGAGAATAAAATGGAGGTCATTGCAATACTTTTTGTCACACCGTATTTGCGCAGCACACTTTTTTTGGAAAAAATTCACTTTTTTGAATAAAAAAAAAAGACAACAGTAAAGATAGCCCAATTTTTTTTATATTTTATGTCGAAAGATAATGTTACGCCGAGTAAATTGATACCCAACATGTCACGCTTCAAAATTGTGCCGCTTGTGGAATGACGTCAAACTTATTCCCTTAAAAATCTCCATAGGCGACGTTTAAACAATTCTACAGGTTGCATGTTTTGAGTTACAGAGGAGGTCTAGGGCTAGAATTATTGCTCTTGATCGCGGCGATACCTCACATGTGTGGTTTGACCACCGTTTTCATATGCAAGCGCTACTCACGTATGCGTTCGCTTCTGCGTGCAAGCTCGTTAGGACGGGGTGCTTTAAAAAAAAAAATTTTTTTCTTATTTATTTTATTTTATTTTATTTATTTTTACACTGTTTTTTTTTTTAAAAAAATGGGGTCACTTTTATTCCTATAACAAGGAATGCAAGCATCCCTTGTAATAGAAAAAAGCATGACAGGACCTCTTAAATATGAGATCTGGGGTCAAAAAGACCTCAGATCTCATATTTAGACTAAAATGCAATAAAAGAAAAAAAAAATTGTCATTTGAAAAAAACGACAACAGAAAATGTGCCTTTAAGACGTATGGGCGGAAGTGGCGTTTTGACGTCGCTTCCGCCCTGCTATGGTATGGAGACAGGTGGGGGCCATCTTAGCCTCACTCGTCTCCATACCCAGCCACGGACAGGACCCGATCGCCTCCGCCTCTGCCGACGGCTCCGGTAAGCGGCGGGAGGGGGCCTCTCCTGCCGCTGATAACGGTGATCTTGCGGCGAATCTGCCGCAGAGACCACCATTATCGTTAACCGAACCGCCGCCTGAAGAGATGGATATCTCTGTTGTGGCAGCAGCTGCTGCCATTACCGATATATCCCTCTTCAAAGTCAGGATGTATATAGTTGTGCGGCGGTCGGTAAGTGGCTAGAAAGACTTGTAATTCTCAAAACTACAAATATTTTGGCAGCTACAACAGCTCATATTATGCATTTAGCAGTTTGCCTGGAGTTCAGCTTTGACAGAAGTGATTTTAAGCATAAATAGACATAACTCCAGAACTGACCTTGTGTTGCTTCCACATAATCCCCAGTGCTTTCATCTCATGCTTGGCATGCTTTCCTTCCTGCTGACACTGGTAGCACACAGGTGTCCTACAATGCAGACAATACATGCTGTAGTTCTCCAGCTCATGGTCGGTGCAGGTTGGGAATTTTCTTGTGAGGTTGGGTGGCGCTACAGCTGTGCACACCGGCTTTAGTCTGTTGACGCTGGAAGGTGCTAGCTGAGCGGGTGACACCAGCCTGTGCTTGGCGAAAGGTCCTCTGGTAGGGTGACACTTTTTCTGGCAGGAAGAACAGTAAAGGACATCACATTGCTCACACATCACCGCGGCCTCTGCTGGGTTGGTGTCACATAGCTGGCACCTAGCATGGCTCACTCCTCCAGCTGCCTCCAGCGTCCCGCTGCCCTCTGAGTCCGCCTGCGCTGCCCCGCGTTGCTGCTGATACCTCTGCACTATGGTCTCCAGCAGTCTATTGCGCTGAAAGCCCCGCAGTCCCCGCTCATCCAGGGAGGCGCTGCGGTGACACTGCGGACAGGTGATGGAGGAAGAACTACACAGGCTGCCGTGTAGACCCCGGGAGGAGGCTCCAGCCGAGCCCCCCAAGCTTGGGGCAGGAGCCGGAGGCAGCACCCTCACCCCATTAGGTGATTTGAGGCTGGGAGTGTAGGAGCCGTAGCCGCTGTCTGTCTCGCTGTGCAGGCTCATCTTATCCAGGTATTCCGGGTAATCGTAGTCTGCTCCCATCAGCAGCATGGGCCTGGCCGCATGAGGTAGGTGCTCGCTTTCTGGGGTCTGCACTACAATGGTGCGGGCACAGGGCAGGCACACGTTGTGGGAGCAGGGCAGGATCAGCGGGTCCCGGAAAAAGGAGCCACAAACCGGGCATTTCAGCTCTTCCTCCATGGCTGGTGTGTGTGTATGTATGTGTGTGGGTATGTATGTGTGTGTTGGGGGGGGGGGGGTCTTCTTCTATAGCCTCTCCTTTACATACACTGATGTCATGAGAAAAGACAGGGCCAGACCCACTCAATAAAGCTCTACACAGATCACAGGCAACCGAGGGAGCAGCGCAACATAGACAATGAAGAACAAGCCAAGAGGTGGGGAGAAGCGCTCATGTACGCCTGGTGATAAATCCTAGGCTCGGCATAGGAAACAATGAGCTAGTAGTAGGTGTCACCAGAGAAACGCATAGTGTGTCAAAATAAAGGCATGCAATGGGGGGGAACAAAGAGGGCATGGAAGGGAAGGTGGTAGGGATGGCAGGGACAGGATTGCCTGCCTTTGCCAGTACTGAGGTCCTCTTCTTCTCTACACGCCTCCTCCACAGACAGAATAAACGCGGCTAGGTTTAGCACCAACGGACAGTGCCTGAGTGCTAGATTCAGCACCAGCGGACAGCACCTTACTGCTTGCTTCAGCGCCCAGGGACAGCACCTTACTGCTTGCTTCAGCACCACAAGCCGGCGGACAGCGCCTTTGCTGAGACTGAATGGATACGGCTGGTTTCAGCACCACAATCCAGCGGACAGCGCCTTGGCCGAGAATGAATGGATACGGCTGGTTTCAGCACCACAAGCCAGCGGACAGGTTTCAGGGGCCAGAGCCTCACTGCTAGATTCAGCACTACACATCCAATGGACAGCGCCTAGGCCGAGACAGCATGGACGCTACTTGATTCAGCACCATACGCCAGTGGACAGCGCCTCACTGCTTAGATTCAGCACCACAAGCCTACGGACTGCTCCCTGGTCGTGCTAGGTTGGACGCTGCTTGATTCGGCACCTCCAGGACAGCGCCTTGGCCAACACAGAATGGACGCTGCTTGATTCAGCACCACACACCAGCGGACAGCGCCTTGGCCAAGCCGACAAGTTGATCCTCCTTCTTCATCAAGCTGACACCTGAAAGGCTCCGCTTTTCTAGAAAAATAAAAAATAAAAATCCTTCTTTTTTTCCCTCTGTGATCTCTCACCAGATAACCTCATAAAACCATCCAGCCGGGCAGTGATGAGTACAGCTGTTTTGATTTGCCTGGCAGGACAGATGAGAAAAGGAAAGGAGGAGAGAGAGAGAGGAGGAGGAGGAGGGATCTTGCCGGGGGAATAAAAATAAAGAAGAGGGAGGGAGCAAGAATGAAATGCTGTTGGCAAATAAGTGTGAGGCTTTCTACAAATAGCCCTGGCCTGAAGATTAGGCAAGATATCAGATCTAACCCGAGTTCATTATTCATCTACATAGCAAGGGTTTAAGTCTGTGAATTTCATTCATCAGGCAGCAATTTCCTTGCCCTGTGTAATAGTATTTTGCGTACATAGGATTGTCATGTCAGTTCAATAGCAAGCTGCATAGCAATGGGTTAGGTCTGTGGATTTCATTCATCAGGCATCATTTTACTCCATGTATTACTCCATCATTACTAATCCACATGTAGTTTTTACCCCATGTAATAGTATTTTCTATACATAGGTTTGTGATCTAACCCGACTTTATTATTCATTTACATAGCAAGGGTTTAATTCTGTGAATTTCATTAACCAGACAACGATTTTCTTGCTTTGTGTATTTTTTGTACTTAGGTCTGTGATGTCAGATCATTACTAATCCACATAGCAAAGACTTAACTCATTGGATCATATTTAGCAGGCATAATTTTTATTACACCATGTATTAGTATTTTTTATACATAGGTTTGTGAAGTAGGTTCCTTATTATTCTACACAGCAAGGGTTTAGATCTCTGGATATCATTCATCAGGCAGCAATTTACTTCATTTTGCTTACCCCATGTAATAGTATTTTTTATACATAGGTTTGTGATCTAACCTGACTTCATTATTCATTTACATAGCCAGGGTTTAATTCTGTGAAATTCATTCATCAGGCAGCAGTTTCCTTGATTTGTGTACTTTTTGCACATAGGACTGTGATGTCATATTATTACTAATCCACACATAGCAAGGATTTGACTCTTTGGATCATGTTTAGCAAGCATCATTAGGCTTACCCCATGTAATAATATTTTTATATATAGGTTTGTGATTTAACCCAACTTTATTATTCATTTACATAGAATGGGTCTGTCTGTGAATTTCATTCATCAGGCAGCAATTTTCTTGCCCCACGTAATAGTATTTTTTGTACATAGGATTGTGATGTCAGATCATTACTAATACACATAGCAAGGGTATAACTTTTTAGATCAATTTCAGCAAGCGTCATTTTGATTACACCATGTATTTTTTTTTTTTTTTTACATAGCTTTTTGAAGTAGGTCCCTTATTATTCTACATAGCAAGGGTTTAGGTCTCTGGATTTCATTTATCAGGCAGCAATTTACTTACTCCATGTAATAGTATTTCTCCTACATAGGATTGTGATGTCAGATCATTACTAATCCACATAGCATGGGTTTAACTCTGTGGATCCCATTCATCAGCCATCATATGCCAACCCCTTGTAATATTAGTGTTTATACATAGGGTTGTGAGGTCACTTCCTTACTAATCTATATGGCAAGCGTTTAAACGTGTGGCTTCCATTCATCAGGTAAACATTTTCTTAGTCCATGTAATAATATATATATTTATTTTATACATAGGATTGTGATTTCAGATCCTTATTAATCAACACAGCAAGGGTTTATGTTTGTGGATTCCACTCCTCAGTCATTCATTTTGCATACCCCATGAAATATTATTTTTCATACATAGGATATTGGTATCAGTATGTATATACAGATAAAATATGCTGAAAACTGTCATTAACAATTTTTCTTAAAATTGAAAAGGTTATGATTTTTTACATTGTAACATTACTTTTTCCTGTCTAGAATTTCCATGGAATTCATTGATTTTGGGCTTGCATTCACACAGGTACTTGATGACTGTTTGACAGATAGAGATTTGGCTGAGCTCCTCCTAACTTGGCTGTCACATTTATATCTCCTATAATGTTTGTTAACCTAGATAAAAAAATTGTATTCAACAGTATAGTATGGTAGCTATTACTCCAGTCGTGTATTTGGCAGAGTCCACCCTTTTTTAAATCTGCATTCTGATTGGTGTCCCTGTAAAATGCCTATCAATTGCTGTGCTCACTTGCAGGGTGACATCACTTTACACACAAACACACGGAAACAGCTCCCTCCTCTCTCTCGACAGGCTTAGTGATTGCATATAAGCCATGAACTGGATTATTTATCATGTTTAAATCCACGCTTTAGAGCACACAGTCATTTGATTTCATTGCTTTTTTTGGTGTTTTTATTTTTTTGTTACTAACATAATAAATATGCTTTATTGTTTCAGATCATGAGCAATTTATAGATATGTTGTGATTTTGGTCCAAGGGTGCTTGACAAAATAGTTATTGCTATACTAACCAAGTCAAATTAATAAAACATTGCTTTCTAATCACCTTCTGTTTCTGTACACTGATGTGCACATAAAATTATGTAAATGCATCCTAATAAGAGTTAAGATTTTCTTTCTCCAATAATGCATAAAGCAAACTCAAGCCAAAATGTGCTTTTGTTTTGGATAGAGTGGGAAAGAGTTACAGATTTGGCAGGTTTTTATTTTTTTTTTTATATCTGTAACTCTATTAGAGAGGTTTTCTCTCATTGTTTCTGTGTTGCCTAACAAGATGGGGTGAATAGCACATAGGAGACAGGAAGGCACAACGGCATTTAGTTGTTACTCTTCCTCACTCTACTAAAAATGTGTTATTGTGTTTGTGTCCTTATTGGGAAATGAGGAGAATCTTCCCAATAGGAAGAAAGACTGCAGTAATAAATATGAAAAAAGGAAGACACACATAAAAGAGATAAGAAAGGCTGCGCACCCCGGAAATTGAATTTAAAGAAAAATAATTTTCCCCATGGGGCTTTAAAACAGCAATGCACATAATGAAAGGAAGTTCTTAATAGATGTATAAAAAGTTTTATCCAATATCATGGTTTGAAGTACAGTATAGAAAATCATCTGGTACAGTAACACACATCTTATTCCCCAGTGCAGTAACAAACACATATTAATACACATAATTAGGTTACATGTTACATAAATAGCAAGCCCCGACGCGTTTCGACCTGTATATGGTCTCTTCAGGGGGACAGTTGGATCTAAAAAAGAATTACATCAATTAAATTCAAATAGATAAATATATATATTATTGTGCATCACTTGGATTAAACCAAGATAATGAGTCTTTACCGCTAAATGGTGGAATGGGTGTTCTCTAGTCCAGGATATGTGCTGAGGGCCAATGGAAACACTGGAGGGCTCGGGGGGCCACCCTCACTCTCCCAGGAGAGCCAGCCTCAGGGGGCTTACAAGGAGCCACACTTAGCGTGCCCCCCGGGAGGGGAGGGGGGGAGGGGAGATGAGGGGGAGGAGCCCACACCTGCAACAGAAACCCAAGAATAGCCATGTATTAGTTAGAGGAAGTTTGATAATTAACTTGGTAATGTACTGAGTGTTTCCAATTTGTCTATGTGGAGACTGGCGTTGGATAGGATTTTTACTATGTAAATATATTGAAATGTTAATTCCATTCCATAAATGTAATCGATAAGATTTAATGATCGTGTGATCCAACAATGCAGTGGTATGGTAGGTCTATTATACTATTGTAATGGATAGGTTAATAAGAAGGATAGAATGGGTGAAAAAGAGGGAAAAAGATGTGTGTGTGAAAAAAAATAAAAAAATAAAAAAACAGCAACAACGATGGCCTGAATGGAGAGGAGTGCATTGTGTGGTGGAGAATGGTGTGAATGAGGTGGTGCATGGTGTGGTAACATGACATGGTGCTTGCTTGGTGCCTACTGTGTGAAAACAAAAGTGAAAAGTGAACTAAAAAAGTGAAAAGCCAATCAAAATGTGAAAGTGTGTATGTAGGATGGTGTGTGTATGTAGGAGAGTGCTGTGTGGAATAAAAGTGAAATAACAAAAAGTTTACCTTATCAGTTGTATAAATCGTGTAGGCTGGAGGTAATGTTGGACTTGTTGATAGGTTCAATGTGATAAGCTTGGTGGCGATCATGCAAAAATAAGGGCTCTAGTGTAGAAAGAACCTGGCAGCAGTAGCATTCATCCTGGCCTGTAGGAGATCATGGTCTGATTATCAGGCCTCCAGTCTCCCTTTATATCCAAATTCAGGCAAATGGGATAATCATGTGCAGGTGCAAACCCCCCACCCACACCGCCCCCAAGAAAAAAAAAAAACAAAAAAAAAAACCCGGAGGGATTGGCACTGGAACCGCTGATGGAGCGGCCCCTGTGTGGCTCCCTCGGCGTCCCGGAAGGCCTACAGGCCCCGACCACTGTCGTCATCTCCGCCGCAATGCGCGTGACGTCATGACATTGTGCGCAAGCCGGGCCCTTACAGGCATGCGCACTCCGTCAAACGTCCGGAGATGAACACGGGACGCCGCCGGCAGGATAGAGCTCACCTTAACTGCAGCGGTGAGCAAAAAAGGGGGCACGCAAAGGAATTCGCATGCCCCCCCCCCTTTTCCTGCCGGGAAGCCGCGAGGGGTCAGACTCACCCCAAGAAGGGAGAGGAGGCACCACCAACACCCGCCAGTCCAAAAAATGGCCCTCAAAACAAAAACAAAAATATTGGGGATGGTGTCAGTAGGACATGAATGACTGACTTCATGGGATCACCAACATAGCACACAGCAAATGTTGATGGTCTGGTATGTTTTTTGTTTATTTTGCATTTTTAACATTTTTTGAATTTTTTACATGGGCTGTGTGTTGGTTCCAGGTCCCCACGTTCCTGCATCGAATGTCAGTATGAAAATAGGTAGAATATAAATAAAGTTTGTCAGCAATTGCCATATAAGGCAATTGAATATCATGCAGTGTGGGGGTCTAAGTTAGATTCCCCCTCATGCATGGGATTGTTAAAAGTTAACCGAGTGGGAACAATTGATTAACAGTGTGCAGGATACGTGAAGAGAAGGAAACACACAGCCCATGTCTTATCTCTAATGTGTCAAGGTGGGGAGGGGTGTTTAACCACCCAAAATTGAAATATGAAAAAAGGAAGACACACATAAAAGAGATAAGAAAGGCTGCGCACCCCGGAAATTGAATTTAAAGAAAAATAATTTTCCCCATGGGGCTTTAAAACAGCAATGCACATAATGAAAGGAAGTTCTTAATAGATGTATAAAAAGTTTTATCCAATATCATGGTTTGAAGTACAGTATAGAAAATCATCTGGTACAGTAACACACATCTTATTCCCCAGTGCAGTAACAAACACATTTGATTGGCTTTTCACTTTTTTAGTTCACTTTTCACTTTTGTTTTCACACAGTAGGCACCAAGCAAGCACCATGTCATGTTACCACACCATGCACCACCTCATTCACACCATTCTCCACCACACAATGCACTCCTCTCCATTCAGGCCATCGTTGTTGCTGTTTTTTTTTTTTTTTTTTTTTTTTTTTTTCACACACACATCTTTTTCCCTCTTTTTCACCCATTCTATCCTTCTTATTAACCTATCCATTACAATAGTATAATAGACCTACCATACCACTGCATTGTTGGATCACACGATCATTAAATCTTATCGATTACATTTATGGAATGGAATTAACATTTCAATATATTTACATAGTAAAAATCCTATCCAACGCCAGTCTCCACATAGACAAATTGGAAACACTCAGTACATTACCAAGTTAATTATCAAACTTCCTCTAACTAATACATGGCTATTCTTGGGTTTCTGTTGCAGGTGTGGGCTCCTCCCCCTCATCTCCCCTCCCCCCCTCCCCTCCCGGGGGGCACGCTAAGTGTGGCTCCTTGTAAGCCCCCTGAGGCTGGCTCTCCTGGGAGAGTGAGGGTGGCCCCCCGAGCCCTCCAGTGTTTCCATTGGCCCTCAGCACATATCCTGGACTAGAGAACACCCATTCCACCATTTAGCGGTAAAGACTCATTATCTTGGTTTAATCCAAGTGATGCACAATAATATATATATTTATCTATTTGAATTTAATTTATGTAATTCTTTTTTAGATCCAACTGTCCCCCTGAAGAGACCATATACAGGTCGAAACGCGTCGGGGATTGCTATTTATGTAACATGTAACCTAATTATGTGTATTAATATGTGTTTGTTACTGCACTGGGGAATAAGATGTGTGTTACTGTACCAGATGATTTTCTATACTGTACTTCAAACCATGATATTGGATAAAACTTTTTATACATCTATTAAGAACTTCCTTTCATTATGTGCATTGCTGTTTTAAAGCCCCATGGGGAAAATTATTTTTCTTTGACTGCAGTAATAAATAATAATAAAAGATGCTCTAACCTTTCCCCAATCCTTCTAAAAAAAAAGTTTTAGCTGGAGACAGCTTTAACTATTTTGTTTTCAAAATTCAAACACACCATATTGATAATACATTTACTTTTCCAAAGTGAAGAGCATCTGCAATGATGGTTCTTTCCAGTGAAACATTACCTTTAAGTGATAACAATATGTGTGTAAATCCACGCTAGGTCACAGACAGCAAGATAATAATCAGCTACTATTAAAACTGTGACACCAATTCTTAACATAGGTTAAAACAAAAAAGCAGCGCCTACCTTTAAGTGGCAGGAGATCAACTCCTAGAAAGAAATTCCTGCTCTGAGACGTGATGCCCTACCCTGGGACCCCTTCACACTGACCCTTACCCTGACCCTTTAAAAAAAAAACTATACTAAGAAAAATATGTACGCTGCCATTTCTGACTGAAAATATTAGTTGCCTGGCCAAGATTGACTTCAGTACTGGGAGTGTCTGACCTGTAACAAGCACACAGCAAACAAGTCAGATCTTCTAACCAGCCACTTATCTGCATGCTTGTTACAGGTCAGTGACTCATAGTTCCAAATTCATTAGTATACCATAACAGCAAGGCAACTGGCATTTTCAGAAGGAGCAGTCAGCAATGGTATCTTTCATATACAGTACCTTCAATATATGCCTCCTATAACATCCACCCTCCCATTAGTAACATCAACAGCTTGTTTGGTTCTGGATGGGTGGTATTCAAAGCAGAGGGCCCTGGAACAGGAGAAGTAAGAGCAAAGATACTGCTGCTGTATCTACTGTCCCTCTTTCACCTCTATAGATAGTGGAATAACACAAGGACCTTTTTTTGTATTCACATTTTGGCTTTAAATACACTGAATATGTAGAATATGCGTCACTGTGTTGATCAGTGTTATGGAAAAAAATGAAATGTGACTTTACAGTAGATATAGCTTTTTTCAGTGTTATTAAGATATATTTATAAGATATAAGCTTACAGTAAACCATTTTATCAAGATGTGTTAATCTTTCATAAAACTGGGGTTTTATGTAGTGGTGGAGAAAGTCTATATTGGGCCCCTGAGGTTTTTTTTTAATTTATGGTGAGTTTTTTTTTTTTAATTTATAGAGGAAAGCAAATCCTTCTTGATCCCCTAAAGCATTTGGATATTCCCTGGATCAATAATCTCTGGTGTTCTTACTTGCAGCATAACCACAAACACAGCTTCTTTATATAAACAACATATTTAGGACACCTTGTATAACATACCAAGCAGATCAAACCAAAAATATACTAGTCAGCAGTGTATTTCAACTGCTAAGTGGGAAATGAATGTGGTTCTAATCTCAAGGCAAAGCTGGCTCAGCCAGTTGGATCCTGGGGTTGAGGTAGAACCTTATGATAAATGTGCAAAAAATTGGGCTAAACCTACGTCATGAGTGTCAATCTGTTATGAACAAAACTATATTTGGTGCTTATATGTACAAATACTACCGCACTACTATGATAAGTACAATCTTGCAATGTATCAAACTGTTATATTACAGGGTTTGCAGCTAAATACTGATGTGTGTTCTCACACCTACTGAACCAAATACAATAAATAATAATAAATAATACAAAAAAGTGTAACGGTACCTCAATTTTTCCAATATGTGTAAAATATTAAACCACAATACATGAAAAGTAAATAAAATATAAATAAAATAAATTCCTAGGTCAGTGCAGGTGGCAGGCAAACAAGGTCAGAAAACAGGCAGAAGGTCAAGGGCCTATGGCAAACAGAATCCCTATGTTGGCAAAAAAAGGCCAGAGGTCAGGGCAGGTGACAGGCAAACAAGACCAGAAAACAAATAAAAATAAAAAATTGCGCTGCGCTTGATTACATACCATAAGGGGTGATATCCAAAATCACTTATGAAATCAAAAATCATAATAATGGATAAAGCATCAAGAACATATTTATACACACCACTTCTCACGTGAAATGTACATACAATATATATATATATATATATATATATATGAGCAATTCAAAGTGCAATGTGCATACATGTACCTTTTAAAAGTGTCAAAATATATATATTTGTGCATATAATCAATACCAAATTCAGTGACAAACTACAAACATGCAAAACTCATATAAAGTGCAACATGCAGATATCTATTAGAGTATTAAATATAAATGCACTGTGCGTCTTTAAAAACGCAATAAATAATTCTTAATTGGTGAAATCCTTATATTAGTGTCCAAAATTAAATGTGCTTCCGTATCCATAAAAATCAATAAATGTCCAAATCCTCCAATGTGCTGAATTCCAGTGTCATAGACAACCGTGATGTGCCTCAGTGCCCCCCCAAAGTGATTGCGCTCACCTTAGAGCGTGTGACACAGTGATTAACTTGTGTCAAAACACGCTATGTAGCCACCCCCTGGGCTATGTATGGTAAGCTAGATCAATCTCCACTTTAGGTCATTGTGGCTCCATAGACATCCATTCATGAAAATGAAGAGAGACTATATAGTGTAATACTATTTAAAAGATATTTATTCAAAAGACAACTTCCCACAAAGGAGTACTCACATTCTCTTGGTGCTATTGTGCACCAAACAATAGAAAGCTGTGTAAAAACACTGATTGGTCTGCCGCGGGGTATGCGCTTCTCCCAGCCCAGCTGTATGCTGCTCACTCCGTCCTGGCCCCTCCCCTACGCGTGTTTGACACAGGGAGTCACGTGTCTTCACACGCTCTAAGGTGAGCGCAATCACTTTGGGGGGCACTGAGGCATATTACGGTTGTCTATGACACTGGAATTCAGCACATTGGAGGATTTGGACATTTATTGATTTTTATGGATACGGAAGCACATTTAATTTTGGACACTAATATAAGGATTTCACCAATTAACAATTATTTATTGCGTTTTTAAAGACGCACAGTGCATTTATATTTAATACTCTAATAGATATCTGCATGTTGCACTTTATATGAGTTTCGCATGTTTGTAGTTTGTCACTGAATTTGGTATTGATTATATGCACAAATATATATATTTTGACACTTTTAAAAGGTACATGTATGCACATTGCACTTTGAATTGCTCACATATATATATATATATATATATATATATATATTATATGTACATTGCACGTGAGAAGTGGTGTGTATAAATATGTTCTTGATGCTTTATCCATTATTATGATTTTTTATTTCATAAGTGATTTTGGATATCACCCCTTATGGTATGTAATCAAGCGCAGCGCAATTTTTTATTTTTATTTATATTCTTTGCACAGTTATGAGTATGTGAACTGCGTCTGCTGCTAGATATTCATCTCTGACACATTTTTTTATATAAAACAATTTTTTACTGTTTGTATTTTGAGCATAGGATTATTGTGGCTCACAAGATTTCCATCTTTTGTTTTTGAAGATCAGAAAACAGGCAGAAGGTCAAGGGCGTATGGCAAAAAATTGGCTATAGTGAGGGGGGAGCATTTCAGGCAATCACCTGTGGCAAAGCCCAGGAGGGAGAAGTGTGTGCACTGGGTATCCAAAATTAGGATATACTGCCATTCTACCCAGGTCGGACCTCATTGAAAAAGTCCAGGAGAATAAATTTTTTGAAACAATGCTCTATTAGGAGCTTTAGGCCAGCACTCAAAGTGCCATAGAATTGATTCATAAAGTAAACAAATATTTATCTTTATTTTTTTATTACCATTTCAGAGAACGCTATAGAGAGACTTATTCAACTTTACGCCGATTTATTGTCTCCAACTCAGTTTCACATCATTGTGGTACTCCTCCAAAACTTTATTTAATTTCTTCCATTTACAAGTAGACAAAATAAAAAAAAACTAAAAAAACACAGTTAACAACTGTGTCTAATTTACGAGATACTATGCTTTCCCTACCTGTTTCTCTCCCTCCTCCTTCCCCCTCCCCCCCACTCCCTTTATGGTTTGCCGTCTCCCATCTCTCCTATTTCAAACCCTGTTGCCCTCCATCATCTTTTCCAAATATTTCTCCGAAGCCTTGAAATCAATCCATCTTTCCAGATACTGTTGTATTTTTCAGCTTGCCCTATATCTCTGCTGCATAGGTATTCCATTTTACTTATGTATTCTATTCTTTCAAACCACTCCTTTATATCTGTTTTTTCTACGCATAATCACTTCTTTGGTATCAGCCCTTTTGTGGCATTTAACAATATTGGAGTCAATGTTTTCCTATAGTGCTTTTTTGAATCTTTTGTATCATGAAACAAACATGTCTGTAAGTTGTTTATTATCTTTCACCAGTTATCTCTCCTATATAGTCCTGAATTTCCTGCCAGTAATCTTTTATTTTTGGGCAATCCCACCAGATGTGTGTCATTGTACTGATCTGTTTACATTCCCTCCAACAATGTGGGGGTTTATCCTGCTGGTATTTATGGATTTTGTATGGTGTTATGCAACATCTTACCAAAACTTGTAGTTTATTTCTATTGTATATGTATTCTATATTGTATGTCCATTGCGCAATTATATACTGCTTCTATCATTCTCTACTTGTTG
The DNA here is from genome assembly GCF_042186555.1 of Aquarana catesbeiana. NCBI lineage: Eukaryota > Metazoa > Chordata > Amphibia > Anura > Ranidae > Aquarana > Aquarana catesbeiana. Next base: position 541,948,802 of record NC_133327.1, read on the forward strand.
TTCATCTAGTTTCGTGTCTATTTCTTTTTCCCATTTCCCTATATAAGGGGGCAACCCTTGTCCTTCTAGGTCTGTCAAAATTCTGTATACTTGTGATATCCCATGTTTTAATGGAGTTTGTGTACGACAAAGTTTTTCTAATGGATTCAGATTCTTTCCATCTCTGATTGGTTAAGGAAGTTTATTTACCAAATGTTTAAATTGCAAGTATTCCCACTCACTAATCTTCCACCCATTTGTTTCCTTTAAATCCTGCAATGTTGTGCATTTCCCATTCTACTACCAAAAAGTATCTCCTTCCCAGAGATAAAAAAAATTTGTTTCTGTGAGTGCAATTAGTGGTGAATTGTATATCCATTTCCTCTGTCGATAAATTGAATCCCATATTTTAAATACGTTTATAGTTAGGTCGTGTACTTCTAAGTCTAATGTTCTATTCCTACTTGATACCCATATATTTTTGTGCAGTAATGTCCTACTTAAAGTGTTTTCGATCCTAATCTACTTTTTTTCGCTTTTTTTGTTTACCCATTCTACCATTCGTGAAATGATAACTGCTTTGTAGTATCTATTTATGTCCGGTGCTGCTAAACCTCCGTGTTTTTTTTCCTAGTGATTAATGCAAATTTTACTCTCGGCTTTTTATTTTGACATATATATTTTAGCATCATTGTTTTTATTGTTCTAAAAAAACGTTGTGGTATTGCTATTGGTATCATTTGAAATTTATATATTATTTTTGAAAGGATTGCCATTTTCAAACACATTTATCCTTCCCATCCAGGATAGAGGTCTCAACGAAACCTTCTTTAGTTCCACTTTGAGCTCATTCAATAATGGGATATAATTAGCCGAGTATAACTTCTCTACTGTAGATGTCAGTTTAATTCCTAGATATGATAGTTCTCTTCCCACCCACATGAATGGGAATTCCCTTTGTAATGCAAGTACTTCTTTTTTTCTACCCCTATATTTAGTATTTCTGTTTTTATGGGATTAATCTTAAAATTCGAGAGTTCCCCATATTTTTATGTCTCTAATTATGTTTGGCGGTGTCACCCTTGGTTTGGTTACATACAGTAAGATATCATCTGCGTATGCCGCCACCTTATGTTCATCCTCTCCCACTCTCACCCCTCCAATATCCAGAAATGGTTCCAGCGACAATATATACAGGAGTGGCAAGAGTGGGCACCCCTGTCTTGTTCCATTAAACATTTAAAAAAGCGGCGACATATTTCCGCTAAGCTTCACCATCACCATAGGGCAGCTGTATAGATTTTTAATCCAGTGCATGATTTTCGGTCCCATTCCTAGATTGTAGCGTGTCCGTCATGAATCCCCAGTCTACACTGTCAAACACTTTTTCCACGTCAATTGACAGGAGCAGTACTGGTGATCCCCTGTGTTTTCCCTTTTGTAAAATTAACATTGTTTTTATACTATTATCATCCCTACCCTCTCTATCCGGTACAAACCACGTTTGCTCTGGGGTTTTTCTTTAATCTCGATGCCAGAATTTTTGCACATAGTATTTCTATCGGCGTTCAGTAATGCTATGGGCCTATAACTAGAGCAGATAGTTTAGTCCTTTCCCACTTTGGGTATTATTGTAATATGGGCAATCATCTTTATTTCTACATTTCCCCTATTTTGTTCAAGTAGTCACACAAGTTTGGAATTAAAAGATTTTGAATTTTTTTGTAATATTTAATCATAAACCCATCGTGTTCTGGGCTTTTCCCTATAGGTTTCTCGCTAACCCTCCTACCTCAATACTCAACATAACAGATGCCCTTTCTGCGTTTGCCAACATTTTAGGCCAGCTATTAAATGCCAAATCCAAAGCACTTAATATATCCCTTTCTCAATCCCTCATACAATCCTTACAAAAAACTTTTGAGTTCCAATGGACTGATGGACAAAGGACAGATTACAATATTTGGGCATATGCCTAACCAAGTCATACAACAAACAGTTTTTTGCAAACTTTCTCACCAAGGTTAAATCACTTCTTAATGCCTATAATATCTATATTCCAAAAATACTCTACCTATTGTGAGTTTTCCCAGTGCATGTCCCTTCACACATCTTTTGAATCTTGCAGACTCGTGTTAGACATTTCATCCGAGACCAGCAAAGACCTAGGTTCATTGGCAGTCTGAGAATCTTTCTTAAATATTATTTAGCAGCACAAATAAGCCAGCTGATTAACAACTACACCACTTTTTAAACCCCCTTGAAGGTGAGAGTCAAGGCTCTGGAAATTGGTCCTCTTAGTATAAACAAAACACTCTGTCTTCTTCCAAAAGACAGACCTAAACTATAAAACCTATTTGTTTAGAACCTGGGATTCTGTGAAATTTTCCAAAAACTTCATATAGTCCCACCTTCCACACTAATGTGGTTTATACAATCCATCTTTTCCACCTGGTACTGACTCTCCAGAATCTTTCAAGCTGTGGATCAGCTAAGAACGTGAGTTTTCACAAGGTAGACTTCCTGGATGGTATTTGTTCCTTTAAAGAATATCTGGAAAAATACAAAATTTCTGCTTATAAATATATTTCCAATGCCTCCAGATTAGAAGCTACTGTATATCACTAGCATCTCTAAGCCACAAAAATGTCATGACATACTGTATGTGCCATATTTTTGCTTAGGTGCTGAGATGAGCTGCATAGTCCAGGTCTGATCTCAATTTATTTTTCACTGCTACATCCCCTCTCTAATGCCCTGTACACACGGTTGGATTTTCTGACTGAAAATGTATGATAGGACCTTGTTGTCGGAAATTCTATTGTATGATTCTATATCATACATTTTCCATCGGATTTTCAAACACACAAAGTTTGAGAGCTTGCTATAAAATTTTCTGACAACAAAATCCGTTGTTGGAATTTCCGATTGTGTGTACACAAATCCGACGCACGAAGTGCCACGCATGCTCAGAATAAATAAAGAGATGAAAGCTACTGCCCCGTTTATAGTCCCGACGTACGTGTTTTACATCACCGCGTTCAGAATGATCGGATTTTCCGACAACTTTGTGTGACCGTGTGTATGCAAGACAAGTTTGAGCCAACATCCGTCGGAAAAAATCCTAGGATTTTGTTGTCGGAATGTCTGATCAATGTCCGACCGTGTGTATGGGGCACTAGTCTCCTCCAACATACATCAAGAATGGGGAAGCAGATTTAGGCTTCCCTCTCAGTGAAGAAACGAGGACAAAGATATGGTCCACAACCAAATTATGCTCACAAAACACACTTTCAAACTATTCTCTAGGTGGTATCTGATATCTGCATGTATTGCTAAGTTTTGCCTGAATTTTTTTTTTTTGTGCTTTTGTGGTTGTATGTATCCTTGGGTCTTTATGCACATATGGTGGCACTGCCTGAAGGCGCATGTGCTTTGTTTCAAAGTATATAGACACATAACTATAATTCTGGGCTGCATGCTGCCTCTGAACCCCTGTGGTAAGTTTTGGGGCATTGCCTAAAACTGGAAATCTCTAACTCTAGGTTTCAAAAAAGTCAAAATGCATATCAAGGAGATCCTTATCTATGAGAAAAAGAAGGCAAAACTGTTGAACAGAATGGCCACATTTGACTAAATCTACACATTTCCCTTCACCTACTTCTCATCGACGTCTACTACAACTTTCATTTAATATGACACTCCATAAGGGGTGCATCGATGGGCTATAGGCACCCCCAATACCAACCTCCCAAATCCCCTTTTCCCTCTCCAGCTCCCACAACTCCAGCATCCCTCTCCCCCCTGCTCACCCTACCCTTCTATCCTCGTTTCACTCCTTCCTACAACCTTTTCTGTTTCCCTTTGCTTTTCTAGTTTCTTCACTGTTTTATGTTTCAATATTTTTTGTTGTTTTGAAAAAGCACAAACATATAAGGAAGACAGTTCTGAATAAGGCACCATACAACATACTGTAAGTCGCATGTGTAAAAATGTCATACAACATCAGGTTATACAAATTGTACGAAATACAAACCTCCACAGCCCCTTAGCATTACTTTTGCTCCATTCACTATGGGGCATAAACTGTGTTTTTTGATGACAGCTCCACAAAGTAGGTAAGAAAGACATTTTTTGACATATGTATATAAAGAGCCCCCCCCCCCCCCCCCCACGTAATGAATCTTCAAAACAAAACTCATGGAGAAAGATAGGGAAAGATAAAAAGGGGGGGAAAGAAAGAAAAAAATGTGGGGGGGAGCGGAAGCAATTAGAGTACAGCATAAATGATGTTAAAATATCTTGTCAGAACCTTGCACAGAAGGTAAACATTATGAATGGATTCTTCGTGATTAATCATTTATGATGGCATTAAATGTATATATTACTACTTTCACAAGATTTTAAAAAATGTGGAAGAATGTTCATTCATTGATGTTGCTATTAATATATACAGTGGAAATTTGTTACAAAAATGTGGTATGGGTAAATGCTCATGAATATAAAGTTAAGTAATATGGCCTTGCTTTGGATCTTACAAGGGATCCACCTCTTTCTACCATAGAAAATCAACTAACCCACTGAACATACACACTAAGTACCACTAAGCTGTTAAGCCTCTTACAGCAAAAAAATAAACTGTTTTAAGACTGATTTAACATATTGGAAATTAATGACTGGCTAACAGTGAATTATTTAAAATTTAGCCAACACAACCATCACTCCCATCAAACACCCAATTGTGTGCATGAAAAGTAAAAATAATTGGAATTTTTTCTGCACATGATTGAAGTTTTTTTTAGCAAATACATGCTTCATGGGTGAAAAAAAATATTGCTTTTGTTAATCAACCATATAGCTACAGTATGGTGCCAGAGTAGCTGTATTGATGTATGCAGGAAAGAATTTGTGTTTAGTTTTTTTTTTATAATTACACATAACGAACATACGTGCAATTATATAGGATTAACATGACCAAAAAAACTTGCATTGTTATAGTGCATAAAATGTTTTTTCTGTTGGAGTATAGATTGGGGAATAGAGAATTGAGATATAATGTGGAAGGGCAAGAACATCAGGGTTTTTTGCCGTCTTTGTGTCTGTGAGGGGAGATTCTCCCTTTCTATTGGTCCTTGTGACCATCATCTCCAGTACAGAAAGTCATAAGAAATCTAAAATTTTTGAGATGTCACAGGAACAGGAGGTGGGAAGAAATCGCCAAATGGGAAAACTTGTTCCAGTGAGAACTGGCTAAGAGGGGATGTCACTTTGATTTGCTGAGATCCCTTTTACTTCCTGCTGTGTAGAAAGTACAGAGGTGTATCTTTTTAAAAGCCTGACCGGCATGATGATCCATTAAATAGGTATGGAGATAAGTTTTAATTTCACTCTAACATTCTAACTTTCATGCCGTTTTTGGGTCAGTGACTAAGTATAAAGCTACCAACAGCCAGGCAACTATTATTTTTAAGAGATCAACAATGGTAGCTTCCATATTTCCCTCCATACAGGTTTTCTGTAAGTTTCTTAAGGGCCATTCACACCATATATTGCATTAATATACATGTTTTCATACATTAAAGGCCTCTTCACGCCCACATTATGGCAGGAAGGATCAATATGGCACATGGAAGGCAAAAAGGATCGCTTTGGTACATGAAAGGCAGGAAGGAAAACTATGGTACATAGAATGCAGGAGGATCGCTTTGGTATATGGAAGGCAGCAGGGATCACTATGGACCATGGATGGCTGGAAGGACCACTATGACACATGGAAGGCAGGAAGGATCACTAAGGCACCCAGAAGGCAGGAAGGAAGGATCACTATGACACATGGAAGGAAGGATCACTAAGGTACATGGAAGGCAGGAAGGAAGGATCACTATGACACATGGAAGGAAGGAAGGATCATTAAGGTAAATGGTAGGAAGGAAGGATCACTATGGCACGTGGAAGGCAGTGAGGATCACTATGGCACATGGATGGGAGGAAGGATCACTATGGCACATGGATGGGAGGAAGGATCACTATGGAACATGGAAGGCAGAAAGGATCACTTTGGTACATGGAAGGCAAGAAGGATCATTATGGCACATGGAAGACAGGAAGGAAGGATCACTATGTCACAAGTATGGCAGGAGGGATCACTATGGTACATGGAAGGCAGGAAGGATCACTATGGTATATGGAAGGAAGGATCACTATAGCACATGGAAGGCAGTAGGGATCACTATGGCACATGGAAGACAGGAAGGATCACTTTGGTACATGGAAGGCAGGAAGGATCACCATGGCACATGGAAGGCCAGAAGGAAGGATTACTATGGTAGATGGAAGGCAGGAAAAATCACTATGGCACATGGAAGGCAGCAAGGATGACTATGGCACATGGAAGGCAGGAAGGATCGGTATGGCACATGGATGGCAGGAATAGAAGAAAGGTTGGGACATTGAATGAGACTCAGATCTCCATCCCTATGTATACATGACAAAAGAGGGGTTTTGGAACTTTGCATGAGGTGGGCAAGTGAGGCCAAAGGATCAGTCACCATTATATAAAATCATTTTATTGATAAACAATAACATAGTAACATGATAAATATCCAAGTATGGATTAGCAGTCACATCATATATACACCATGATTGATACATTGTGAACAGAGTAACATACCCCCAGGTGATACAGGGCACATAATCCTTGATAGGTGATACACCCATTTTAAAATGCACAACTGTGCACCTGGCCCTCCCTCCTTGAGCTCCTCCCTTAGCTCCCGGACTTTACTCATGTGGTGGCCTGTGACTACGGACCTTATGGGGTTCACACTCTATTGGCATACTTTGGTGTAAAACTGCCCCTAAAGAGTGTTTTGATACATGAAATGCGTTGGGTCTATGACATCCACCAAACAATTATTTCCCCTATCTGCCCTGTACCTGGGGGCTTGTTAATCTGTTCACAATGTATAAATCATGGTGTATATATGATGTGACTGCTTATCCATACTTGGATATTTATCATGTTACTATGTTATTGTTTATTAATAAAATTATTTTATATAACGGTGACTGATCCTTCGGCCTCACTTGCCATAGAGATCCTTGCTGCCTTCGATATACCAAAGTTATCCTTCCTGCCTTCCATGTACCATAGTAATCCTTCCTGCCTTCCATGTGCCATAGTGATGCTTCCTGCCTTCTATGTGCCATAGTGATCCTTCCTGCCATCCATGAAAAAGAGGGGTTTTGGGACTTTGAATAAGGTGGGCAAGTGAGGCCAAAGGATCAGTCACCATTATATAAAATCATTGTATTGATAAACAATAACATAGTAACATGATAAATATCCAAGTATGGATTAGCAGTCACATCATATATACACCATGATTTATACATTGTGAACAGATTAACAAGCCCCCAGGTACAGGGCAGATAGAGGAAATAATTGTTTGGTGGATGTCATAGACCCAACGCATTTCATGTATCAAAACACTCTTTAGGGGCAGTTTTACACCAAAGTATGCCAATAGAGTGTGAACCCCATAAGGTCCGTAGTCACAGGCCACCACATGAGTAAAGTCCGGAGCTAAGGGAGGAGCTCAAGGAGGGAGGGCCAGGTGCACAGTTGTGCATTTTAAAATGGGTGTATCACCTATCAAGGATTATCTGCCCTGTATCACCTGGGGTTATGTTACTCTGTTCACAATGTATCAATCATGGTGTATATATGATGTGACTGCTAATCCAACTTGGATATTTATCACGTTACTATGGTATTGTTTACCAATAAAATGATTTTATATAATGGTTACTGATCCGTTGGGCTCACTTGCCCACCTCATTCAAAGTCCCCAAACCCCTCTTTTTCATGGATGGCAGGAAGGATCACTATGGCACACAGAAGGCAGGAAGGATCACTATGGCACATGGAAGGCAGGAAGGATTACTATGGTGCTTGGAAGACAGGAATGATAACTTTGGTATATCGAAGGCAGCAAGGATCTCTATGTCATATGGATGGCAGGAAGGATCACTATGGCACATGGATGGCAGGAAGGATCACTATGGCACATGGAAGGCAGGAAGGATCACTATGGCACATGGAAGGCAAGAAGGATAATTTTGGTAGATGCAAGGTAGGGAGGCTAACAATGGCACATGGAAGGCAGTAAGGATGACTATGGCACATGGAAGGCAGGAAGGATCACTATGGAACATGGATGGCAGGAAGGATTAGTATGGCACATGGAAAGTAGGAAGGATCACTTTGTACATGGAAGGCTGGAAGGATCACTATGGCACATGGCAGGAAGGAAAGATCACTATGGCACATAGAAGGGGAACACGATGGCACATGGCTGGCTGGAAGGACCATTATGGCACATGGAAGGCAGGAGGGATCACTTTGGTACATGGAAGACAGGAAGGATCACTGTGGCACATGGAAGGCAGGAAGGATCACTATGGCACATGGAAGGCAAGAAGGATAATTTTGGTAGATGCAAGGTAGGAAGGATAACTATGGCACATGTAAGGCAGTAAGGATGACTATGGCACATGGAAGGCAGGAGGGATCATTATGGCACATGGATGGCAGGGAGGATTACTATGGCATATGGAAGGCAGGAAGGATCACTTTGTACATGGAAGGCAGGAAGGATCACTTTGGCACATGGCAGGAAGGAAGGATCACTATGGCACATGGAAGGGTATCACTATAGTACATGGAAGGCAGGAAGGATCACTATGGCACATGGATGGCAGGAAGCATCACTATGGCACATATAAGGCAGAAAGGATCACTATGGCACAAGGAAGGCAGGAAGCATCACTATGGCACATGGAAGGCAGGAAGGATCACTATGGCACATGGATGGCAGGAAGCATCACTATGGCACATATAAGGCAGAAAGGATCACTATGGCACAAGGAAGGCAGGAAGCATCACTATGGCACATGGAAGGCAGGAAGGATCACGTTGGTACATGGAATGCAGGAAGGATCACTGTGGCACATGGAAGTCAAGAAGGATCACTTTGGTAGATGTATGGCAGGAAGGATCACTATGGCACATGGAAGGCAGAAAGGATCGCTTTGGTACATAAAAGGCAAAAAGGAACACTATGGCACATGGATGGCAGGAAGGATCATTATTCCACATGGAAGGCATAAAGGATCACCTTGGTACATGGAGGGCAGGATGGATGACGGTACATGGAAGGCAGGAAGGATTACTATGGCACATGGAAGGCAGGAAGGATTACTTTGGTAGATGCTTGGCCGGAAGGATCACTAAGGCCGGAAGGATCACTATGGCACATGGAAGGCAGCAAGGAAGACTATGGCACATGGATGGCAGGAAGGATCACTATGGCATAAGGAAGCATCACTATGGTACATGGGAGGCAGAAAGCATCACTATGGCAAATGGAAGGCTGGAAGGATCACTATGGCACATGGAAGGCAGGAAGGATGACTATGGCACTTGGAAGGCATAAATAATCACCATGGCACATGGAAGGCAGCAAGGATGACTATGGCACATGAAAGGCAGGAAGAATTACTAAGGAACATAGAAGGAAGGAAGGAAGGAGGGATCACTGTGGCACATGGAAGGCAGCACTATGGTACATGAAAGGCAGGAAAGATCACTTTGGTATATGGAGGGCAGCAAGAATTACTATGGCACATGGATGGCAGGAAGGATCACTATGGCACATGGATGGCAGGAATGATCACTATGGCACATGGAAGGCAGGAAGGATCACTATGGCACAAGGGAGGCAGGAACCATCACTATGGTTCATGGGAGGCAGGAAGGATCACTATAGCACATGGAAATCAGGATAGATAACCTTGGTACATGAAAGGCAGGATGGATCACTACAGCAGATGGAAGGCAGGAAGGATCACTTTGGTAGATGTAAGCAGGAAGGATCACTATGGCACATGGAAGGCAGCAAGGATCACTATGGCACATAGAAGGCTGGAAGGAAAGATCACTGTGGCATATGGAAGGCAGCAAGGATCACTATGGCACATGGAAGGCAAGAAAGAAGGATCATTAAGCAATATAGAAGGCAGGAAGGATCACTATGATATATGGAAGGCAGGAAGGATCACTATGGCACATGGAAGGCAGTAAGGATGACTATGGCACATGGAAGGCAGGAAGGATTACTATGGCATATGGAAGGCAGGAAGGATCACTTAGTACATGGAAGGCAGGAAGGATCACTATGGCACATGGCAGGAAGGAAGGATCACTATGGCACATGGAAGGGTATAACTATGGTACATGGAAGGCAGAAAGGATTACTATGGCACATGGATGGCAGGAAGGATCACTATGGCACATGGATGGCAGGAAGGATCACTATGGCACATGGATGGCAGGAAGGATCACTATGGCACATGGAAGGTAGAAAGGATCACTATGGCACATGGAAGGCAGAAAGGATCACATTGGTACGTGGAATGCAGGAAGGATCACTATGGCACATGGAAGGCTGTAAGGATCACTATGGCACGTGGAAGGCAGAAAGGATCGCTTTGGTACATAAAAGGCAAGAAGGAACACTATGGCACATGGATGGCAGGAAGGATCACTATTCCACATGGAAGGCAGGAAGGATCACTTAGTACATGGAAGGCAGGAAGGATCACTATGGCACATGGCAGGAAGGAAGGATCACTATGGCACATGGAAGGGTATAACTATGGTACATGGAAGGCAGAAAGGATTACTATGGCACATGGATGGCAGGAAGGATCACTATGGCACATGGATGGCAGGAAGGATCACTATGGCACATGGATGGCAGGAAGGATCACTATGGCACATGGAAGGTAGAAAGGATCACTATGGCACATGGAAGGCAGAAAGGATCACATTGGTACGTGGAATGCAGGAAGGATCACTATGGCACATGGAAGGCTGTAAGGATCACTATGGCACGTGGAAGGCAGAAAGGATCGCTTTGGTACATAAAAGGCAAGAAGGAACACTATGGCACATGGATGGCAGGAAGGATCACTATTCCACATGGAAGGCAGGAAGGATCACTTAGTACATGGAAGGCAGGAAGGATCACTATGGCACATGGCAGGAAGGAAGGATCACTATGGCACATGGAAGGGTATAACTATGGTACATGGAAGGCAGAAAGGATTACTATGGCACATGGATGGCAGGAAGGATCACTATGGCACATGGATGGCAGGAAGGATCACTATGGCACATGGAAGGCAGGAAAGATCACTTTGGTAGATGCATGGCAGGAAGGACCACTATGGTACATGGAAGGCAGCAAGGATCACTTTGGCACATGGAAGGCAGGAGGGATCACTATGGCACATGGAAGGCTGTAAGGATCACTATGGCACGTGGAAGGCAGAAAGGATCGCTTTGGTACATAAAAGGCAAGAAGGAACACTATGGCACATGGATGGCAGGAAGGATCATTATTCCACATGGAAGGCAGGATGGATCAATTTGGTAGATGCAAGGCTGGAAGGATCACTAAGGCCGGAAGGATCACTAAGGCACATAGAAGGCTGGAAGGAAAGATCACTATGGCATATGGAAGGCAGCAAGGATCACTATGGCACATGGAAGGCAAGAAAGAAGGATCATTAAGCAACATAGAAGGCAGGAAGGATCACTATGATATATGGAAGGCAGGAAGGATCACTATGTCACATGGAAGGCAGCAAGGATGACTATGGGACATGGAAGGCAGCAAGGATCACTATGGCACAGGGATGGCAGGAAGGATCACTATGGCACATGGAAGGCAGAAAGGATCACTATGGCACATGGAAGGCAGGAAGGATCACATTGGTACATGGAATGCAGTAGGGTTGTCCCGATACCACTTTTTTAGGACCGAGTACAAGTACTAATACTTTTTTTCAAGTACTCGCCGATACCGATTACCGATACTTTTTTTAAAATGTCACGTGACAGTGTTTTTTTTTTTTTTTTTTTCAACAATGCTTTCTTTTTTGCTTTCTCTTTTTAGGGGGGGGGGGAGGGAGTGAATGGTGTCTGTATGTTTTTTTTGTTTACATTTTTATTATTTTTTACAATAATATTTTCTTTTTAATATTTATTGTAATATGTGTTTTTTTTTTTTAATCAGCCCTGTTGAGGCTTTGGTGAGATATCAGAGGTCTTAACAGACCAATGATATCTCCCCCTTGAGACAGAGAAAGAGACAGAGGATAGAGATTCCCCAGTCCCTTTCTCTGCAGCCTCAGCTGCACTGAAAATGAAAATAAAAATGAATGGAGAGAAGACAGCGGCTCCTCTCCATTCATAAACTGAGTCATCGTAATCACAAGAGATTACAATGTTTCAGTTATGTGAATGGACAGAGTCAGCTGACTCTGTCCATTCAAAAAGCGGAGAGGAACAGCAGAACGGAGGGGACAGAGGAAGAGAGAGGGACAGCGGAACGGCGGGACAGAGGAACGGAAGGGGACAGCGGAACGAAGAGGGACAGCGGAGAGGGACAGAAGAACGGCGGGACAGAGGAATGGAGGGGGACAGCGGATCGAAGAGGGACAGCGGAGGGGGACAGAGGAACGAAGAGGAACAGCGGAGGGGGACAGAGGAACGAAGAGGGACAGCGGAGGGGGACAGAGGAACGAAGAGGGACAGCGGAGGGGGACAGAGGAACGAAGAGGGACAGCGGAGGGGGACAGAGGAACGGAGGGCATGGAGGATGCAGTGAATGTCACTAAGCAGCTGAAAGCCGCGGAGGGAGAAGCTTGTAACTCCCCCACGCGCTGATCACTGCTGACAGTTTAGGTATCGGCGGAAGCATCAGGAGCATTTGCCCGAGTACAAGTACTTGGGCAAATGCTCTGTATCGGTGCATACTAGTATCGGTATCGGGACAACCCTAGAATGCAGGAAGGATCACTGTGGCACATGGATGGCAGATAGGATCACTATTCCACATGGAAGGCATAAAGGATCACCTTGGTACATGGAGGGCAGGATGGATGACATTGGTACATGGAAGGCAGGAAGGATTACTATGGCACATGGAAGGCAGGAAGAATCACTGTGGTAGATGCAAGGCCGGAACGATCACTAAGGCCCGAAGGATCACTATAGCACATGAAAGGCAGCAAGGATGACTATGGCACATGGATGGCAGGAAGGATCACTATGGCATAAGGAAGCATCACTATGGTACATGGGAGGCAGAAAGCATCACTATGGCAAATAGAAGGCAGGAAGGATCACTAAGGCACATAGAAGGCATAAATAATCACCATGGCACATGGAAGGCAGCAAGGATCACTATGGCACATGAAAGGCAGGAAGAATTACTAAGGAACATAGAAGGAAGTAAGGAGGGATCACTGTGGCACATGGAAGGCAGCACTATGGTACATGAAAGGCAGGAAAGATCACTTTGGTATATGGAAGGCTGAAGAATTACTATGGCACATGGATGGCAGGAAGGATCACTATGGCACATGGAAGGCAGGAAGGATCACTATGGCACAAGGTGGGCAGGAACCATCACTATGGTTCATGGGAGGCAGGAAGGATCACTATGGCAAATGGAAGGCAGGCAGGATCACTATGGCACATGGAAGGCAGGAAGGATCACTATAGCACATGGAAGGCAGGATAGATAACTTTGGTACATGGAAGGCAGGATGGATCACTACAGCAAATGGAAGGCAGGAAGGATCACTTTGGTAGATGTAAGCAAAAAGGATCACTATGGCACATGGAAGGCAGCAAGGATCACTATGGCACATAGAAGGCTGGAAGGAAAGATCACTGTGGCATATGGAAGGCAGCAAGGATCACTATGGCACATGGAAGGCAAGAAAGAAGGATCATTAAGCAATATAGAAGGCAGGAAGGATCACTATGATATATGGAAGGCAGGAAGGATCACTATGGCACATGGAAGGCAGAAAGGACGACTATGGCACATGGAAGGCAGGAAGGATCACTATGGCACATGGATGGCAGGAAGGATTACTATGGCATATGGAAGGCAGGAAGGATCACTTTGTACATGGAAGGCAGGAAGGATCACTATGGCACATGGCAGGAAGGAAGGATCACTATGGCACATGGAAGGGTATCACTATGGTACATGGAAGGCAGGAAGGATCACTATGGCACATGGATGGCAGGAAGGATCACTATGGCACATGGATGGCAGGAAGGATCACTATGGCACATAGAAGGCAGAAAGGATCACTATGGCACATGGCAGGAAGGAAGGATCACTATGGCACATGGAAGGGTATCACTATGGTACATGGAAGGCAGGCAGGATCACTATGGCACATGGATGGCAGGAAGGATCACTATGGCACATGGATGGCAGGAAGGATCACTATGGCACATAGAAGGCAGAAAGGATCACTATGGCACAAGGAAGGCAGGAAGCATCACTATGGCACATGGAAGGCAGGAAGGATCACATTGGTACATGGAATGCAGGAAGGATCACTGTGGCACATGGAAGCAAAGAAGGATCACTGTGGTAGATGGAAGGCCGGAACGATCACTAAGGCGGGAAGGATCACTATGGCACATGGAAGGCAGCAAGGATGACTATGGCACATGGATGGCAGCAAGGATCACTATGGCACATGAAAGGCAGGAAGAATTATTAAGGAACATAGAAGGAAGTAAGGAGGGATCACTGTGGCACATGGAAGGCAGCACTATGGTACATGAAAGGCAGGAAAGATCACTTTGGTATATGGAAGGCTGAAGAATTACTATGGCACATGGATGGCAGGAAGGATCACTATGGCACATGGAAGGCAGGAAGGATCACTATGGCACAAGGTGGGCAGGAACCATCACTATGGTTCATGGGAGGCAGGAAGGATCACTATGGCAAATGGAAGGCAGGCAGGATCACTATGGCACATGGAAGGCAGGAAGGATCACTATAGCACATGGAAGGCAGGATAGATAACTTTGGTACATGGAAGGCAGGATGGATCACTACAGCAAATGGAAGGCAGGAAGGATCACTTTGGTAGATGTAAGCAAAAAGGATCACTATGGCACATGGAAGGCAGCAAGGATCACTATGGCACATAGAAGGCTGGAAGGAAAGATCACTGTGGCATATGGAAGGCAGCAAGGATCACTATGGCACATGGAAGGCAAGAAAGAAGGATCATTAAGCAATATAGAAGGCAGGAAGGATCACTATGATATATGGAAGGCAGGAAGGATCACTATGGCACATGGAAGGCAGAAAGGACGACTATGGCACATGGAAGGCAGGAAGGATCACTATGGCACATGGATGGCAGGAAGGATTACTATGGCATATGGAAGGCAGGAAGGATCACTTTGTACATGGAAGGCAGGAAGGATCACTATGGCACATGGCAGGAAGGAAGGATCACTATGGCACATGGAAGGGTATCACTATGGTACATGGAAGGCAGGAAGGATCACTATGGCACATGGATGGCAGGAAGGATCACTATGGCACATGGATGGCAGGAAGGATCACTATGGCACATAGAAGGCAGAAAGGATCACTATGGCACATGGCAGGAAGGAAGGATCACTATGGCACATGGAAGGGTATCACTATGGTACATGGAAGGCAGGCAGGATCACTATGGCACATGGATGGCAGGAAGGATCACTATGGCACATGGATGGCAGGAAGGATCACTATGGCACATAGAAGGCAGAAAGGATCACTATGGCACAAGGAAGGCAGGAAGCATCACTATGGCACATGGAAGGCAGGAAGGATCACATTGGTACATGGAATGCAGGAAGGATCACTGTGGCACATGGAAGCAAAGAAGGATCACTGTGGTAGATGGAAGGCCGGAACGATCACTAAGGCGGGAAGGATCACTATGGCACATGGAAGGCAGTAAGGATGACTATGGCACATGGATGGCAGCAAGGATCACTATGGCACATGAAAGGCAGGAAGAATTATTAAGGAACATAGAAGGAAGGAAGGAGGGATCACTGTGGCACATGGAAGGCAGCACTATGGAACATAGTTACATAGTTACATAGTTACATAGTAGGTGAGGTTGAAAAAAGACACACGTCCATCAAGTCCAACCTATGTGTGTGATTATGTGTCAGTATTACCTTACATATCCCTGTATGTTGCGGTCATTCAGGTGATTATCTAATAGTTTCTTGAAGCTATCAATGCTCCCCGCTGAGACCACCGCCTGCGGAAGGGAATTCCACATCCCTACCGCTCTTACAGTAAAGAACCCTCTACGTAGTTTAAGGTTAAACCTCTTTTCTTCTAATTGCAATGAGTGGCCCCGAGTCTTATTAAACTCTCTTCTGCGAAAAAGTTTTATCCCTATTGTGGGGTCACCAGTACAGTATTTGTAAATTGAAATCATATCCCCTCTCAAGCGTCTCTTCTCCAGAGAGAATAAGTTCAACGCTCGCAACCTTTCCTCATAACTAAGATCCTCCAGACCCTTTATTAGCTTTGTTGCCCTTCTTTGTACTCGCTCCATTTCCAGTACATCCTTCCTGAGGACTGGTGCCCAGAACTGGACAGCATACTCCAGGTGCGGCCGGACCAGAGTCTTGTAGAGCGGGAGAATTATCGTTTTATCTCTGGAGTTGATCCCCCTTTTAATACATGCCAATATTCTGTTTGCCTTATTAGCAGCAGCTTGGCATTGTATGCCATTGCTGAGCCTATCATCTACTAGGATCCCCCAGGTCCTTTTCCATCCTAGATTCCCCCAGAGGTTCTCCCCCCAGTGTATAGATTGCATTCATATTTTTGCCACCCAAATGCATTATTTTACATTTTTCTACATTGAACCTCATTTGCCATGTAGTCGCCCACCCCATTAATTTGTTCAGGTCTTTTTGCAAGGTTTCCACATCCTGCGGAGAAGTTATTGCCCTGCTTAGCTTAGTATCGTCTGCAAATACAGAGATTGAACTGTTTATCCCATCCTCCAGATCGTTTATAAACAAATTAAATAGGATTGGTCCCAGCACAGAACCCTGGGGAACCCCACTACCCACCCCTGACCATTCTGAGTACTCCCCATTTATCACCACCCTCTGAACTCGCCCTTGTAGCCAGTTTTTAATCCAGGTACTCACCCTATGGTCCATGCCAACGGACCTTATTTTGTACAATAAACGTTTATGGGGAACTGTGTCAAATGCTTTTGCAAAATCCAGATACACCACGTCTACGGGCCTTCCTTTATCTAGATGGCAACTCACCTCCTCATAGAAGGTTAATAGATTGGTTTGGCAAGAACGATTCTTCATGAATCCATGCTGATTACTGCTAATGATATCATTCTTATTACTAAAATCTTGTATATAGTCCCTTATCATCCCCTCCAAGAGTTTACATACTATTGATGTTAGGCTAACTGGTCTGTAATTCCCAGGGATGTTTTTTGGGCCCTTTTTAAATATTGGTGCTACATTGGCTTTTCTCCAATCAGCTGGTACCATTCCAGTCAATAGACTGTCTGTAAAAATTAGGAACAACGGTCTGGCAATCACCTGATTGAGTTCCCTAAGTACCCTCGGATGCAACCATCTGGTCCCGGTGATTTATTAATGTTAAGTTTCTCAAGCCTAATTTTAATTCCGTCCTCTGTTAACCATGGAGGTGCTTCCTGTGTTGTGTCATGAGGATAAACACTGCAGTTTTGGTTACTGAAGCCCCCCGATTCACTCATGAAGACTGAGGAGAAGAATAAATTCAATACCTTTGCCATCTCCCCATCCTTTGTAACCAGATGTCCTTCCTCATTCTTTATGGGGCCAATATGGTCTGTCCTCCCTTTTTTACTGTTTACATACTTAAAGAATTTCTTGGGATTTTTTTTGCTCTCCTCCGCTATGTGTCTTTCATGTTCTATCTTAGCCGTCCTAATTGCACCCTTACATTTCTTATTGCATTCTTTATAAAGTCTGAATGCTGAGGATGATCCCTCAACCTTGTATTTTTTGAAGGCCTTCTCCTTTGCTTTTATATGCATTTTTACATTGGAGTTAAGCCATCCAGGATTTTTGTTAGCTCTTTTAAATTTATTACCCAATGGGATACATTGGCTAATGCCCTTATTTAATATGCTCTTAAAGCAAACCCATCTCTCCTCCGTATTCTTTGTTACTAATATTTTATCCCAATTTATGCCTTTTAGCAAGGTTTGTAGTTTAGGGAAGTTGGCTCTTTTGAAATTCAGTGTCTTTGTATTCCCTTTATGTTTCCTATTTGTGTGATTTATACTGAAACTAATTGACCTGTGATCACTGTTACCTAAATTGCCCCGTATTTCCACATTTGTGATCAGGTCTGTATTGTTGGTAATCAGTAGATCCAGTAATGTTTTATTTCTAGTTGGTGCGTCTACCATCTGACCCATAAAATTGTCCTGCAAGACATTAAGGAACTGGCGAGCCTTAAATGAATGCGCGGTTCCCTCCACCCAGTCTATGTCTGGATAATTAAAATCCCCCATTATGATAACACTTCCCATCCTTGCTGCTAATCCAATTTGTGATAGGAGATCCGTCTCCACTTCCTCCTTCAGGTTAGGGGGCCTATAGCATACTCCCAGTATTATTTTCCCCTTAGCTTCATACCTTTGGAGCTCTACCCATAAGGATTCCACCTCCTCTTTAGCTCCCTCAGTGATGTCATCTCTCACATTCGCTTGTACATTATTCTTGATATATAGG
Source organism: Aquarana catesbeiana (assembly GCF_042186555.1). Taxonomy (NCBI): domain Eukaryota; kingdom Metazoa; phylum Chordata; class Amphibia; order Anura; family Ranidae; genus Aquarana; species Aquarana catesbeiana. The sequence goes on from NC_133327.1 coordinate 541,967,511, forward strand.
CATACCCCTCCCCCTTTTTTACCCTCTCTATCCTTGCGGTATAGGGTATACCCTTGAATGTTTGCCAGCCAATCATGAGAGCTGTTAAACTAGGTCTCTGAAATTCCCACAAAATCCAAATCCTCCTTGTACAACAGTATCTCTAGTTCACCCATCTTGTCTGCCATGCTCCTGGCATTGGTGAACATGCCACATAGTTTAGACCGCTCGCATATTGTCCTCGTATAGGGTGTTTCAAAATTGCAACTAGGACTTGCTACTATACTCACCTTGTGTTTTTGTGCTTTGGTTAACCTACCACTAATGCCCCCAACACTACCCTCTGGAATATCATCCGCGCTGGCTATCACTGTCTCTGGACCCTCCCTCCCATCGCCTAGTTTAAAAACCCCTCTAACTTTTTGGCCATCTTCATTCCCAGCAGATCTGCACCCTCCTCATTTAGGTGCAGTCCGTCCCTTCTATAGTACCGGTTACCGACTGAGAAGTCGGCCCAGTCCTCCAGGAACCCAAACCCCTCCTTACTACACCAGCTCTTCAGCCACTTGTTTACTTCCCTAATCTCCCTCTGCCTTTCTGGTGTGGCTCGATGTACCAGTAGTATTCCTGAGAATACTATCTTGGAGGTCCTTTTCCTCAATTTAGCACCTAAATCCCTAAAATCGTTCTTTAGGACACTCCATCTGCCTCTGACTTTGTCATTGGTGCCAACGTGCACCATGACAGCCGGGTCTTCCCCAGCCCCTCCCAGTAATCTGTCCACAAGATCCGTGATGTGCCGAACCCGAGCGCCCGGTAGACAACATACTGTTCGGCGCTTCAGGTCTTGGTTACAGATTGCCCTCTCTGTCCTTCTAAGAATTGAATCCCCTACCACCAGAATCTGTCTTTCCTTTCCCTTTGCTGCCCCCCCACTCTCACTGGAGGAGTTCTTCCCCTGGCAGCTAGGAGAGTCCCTCATCTCCAGCAGTGCTGGTCCCTGACTGGTTTCACCAATGACACTCAATGGAGCGTACTTATTGGGATGCTCCAGTCCTGGATCGGCCTCTCTGGCACTTCCCCCTCTACCCCTCCTGACTGTCACCCATCTACTCTTTGCTAGTGCCTGCATCTCTTTGTCTCCATCCGCCTCTGTGCTGACAGTTGCTTCCCTAGATTCAGAACCTGGGCTTCCAGGGAAACAATGTGCTTACATTTTGCACAGCAGTATTCACCCTCGATCGGATGATCAAGGAACGCATACATGCGGCAAGATGTACAAAGAGTCGCCTCTCCACACCCGCCGGGCATCGTACCTATTAAATTTAGTGAGGATTTGGGGATTTTACCCTGTCCAAATTACCTAACAGCTAGCTTCCTGGCACTAATACTCAAGACAATACACAGGTACACAACAAGACAATACACAGGTACTCACAGACCTACGTGCAATCGTAGAACAGTCGCAGACCTACGTGCACTCGCAATACTCAAGTATACAGTACACAATACAAAAGTACATGAAAGGCAGGAAAGATCACTTTGGTATATGGAAGGCAGCAAGAATTACTATGGCACATGGATGGCAGGAACAATCACTCTGGCACATGGAAGGCAGGAAGGATCACTATGGAACAAGGAAGGCAGGAAGCATCGCTATGGTACATGGGAGGCAGGAAGGATCACTATGGCAAATGGAAGGCAGGAAGGATCACTATGGCACATGGAAGGTAGGAAGGATCACTATGACACATGGAAGGTAGGAAGGATCACTATGGCACATGGAAGTCAGGAAAGATAACCTTGGTACATGGAAGGCAGGATGTTTCACTACGGCAGATGGAAGGCAGAAAGGATCACTTTGGTAGATGCAAGCAGGAAGGATCACTATGGCACATGGAAGGCAGCAAGGATCACTATGGCACATGGAAGGCAGGAAGGATTACTAAGGCACATAGAAGGCTGAAAGGAAATATCACTGGGGCATATGGAATGCAGCAAGGATCACTATGGCACATGGAAGGCAAGAAAGAAGGATCATTAAGCAACATAGAAGGCAGGAAGGATCACTATGATATATGGAAGGCAGGAAGGATCACTATGGCACATAGAAGGCATTAAGGATGACTATGGCACATGGAAGGCAGGAAGGATCACTATGGCACATGGATGGCAGGAAGGATTACTATGGGACATGGCAGGAAGGAAGGATCACTATGCCACATGGAAGGGTATCACTATGGTACATGGAAGGCAGGAAGGATCACTATGGCACATGAATGGCAGGAAGGATCACTATGGCACATGGAAGGCAGAAAGGATCACTATGGCACAAGGAAGGCAGGAAGCATCACTATGGCACATAGAAGGCAGGAAGGATCACTGTGGCACATGGAAGGCAAGAAGGATCACTTTGGTAGATGCATGGCAGGAAGGATCACTATGGTACATGGAAGGCAGCAAGGATCACTTTGGCACATGGAAGGCAGGAGGGATCATTATGGCACAAGGAAGGCTGTAAGGATCACTATGGCACTTGGAAGGCAGAAAGGATCGCTTTGGTACATAAAAGGCAAGAAGGAACACTATGGCACATGGATGGCAGGAAGGATCACTATTCCACATGGAAGGCATAAAGGATCACCTTGGTACATGGAGGGCAGGATGGATGACGTTGGTACATGGAAGGCTGGAAGGATTACTATGGCACATGGAAGGCAGGAAGGATCACTGTGGTAGATGCAAGGCCGGAACGATCACTAAGGCCGGAAGGATCACTATGGCACATGGAAGGCAGCAAGGATGACACTAAGGATCACTATGGTACATGGGAGGCAGAAAGCATCACTATGGCAAATGGAAGGCAGGAAGGATCACTTTGGCACATGGATGGCAGGAAGGATCACTATGGCACATGGCAGGAAGGAAGGATCACTATGGCACATGGAAGGCCGGAAGGATCACTATGGCACATAGAAGGCTGGAAGGAAAGATCACTGGGGCATATGGAAGGCAGCAAGGATCACTATATCACATGGAAGGCAAGAAAGAAGGATCATTAAGCAACATAGAAGGCAGGAAGGATCACTATGATATATGAAAGGCAGGAAGGATCACTATGGCACATGGAAGGCAGAAAGGATGACTATGGCACATGGAAGGCAGGAAGGATCACTATGGCACATGGAAGGCAGGAAGGATCACTATGGCACATGGCAGGAAGGAAGGATCACTATGGCACATGGAAGGGTATCACTATGGTACATGGAAGGCAGGAAGGATCACTATGGCACATGGAAGGCAGAAAGGCTCACTATGGCACAAGGAAGGCAGGAAGCATCACTATGGCACATGGAAGGCTGGAAGGGTCACATTGGTAAATGGAATGCAGAAAGGATCACTGTGGCACATGGAAGGCAAGAAGGATCACTTTGGTAGATGCATGGCAGGAAGGATCACCATGGTACATGGAAGGCAGAAAGGATCACTTTGGCACATGGAAGGCAGGAGGGATCACTATGGCACATGGAAGGCTGTAAGGATCACTATGGCACATGGAAGGCAGAAAGGATCGCTTTGGTACATAAAAGGCAAGAAGGAACACTATGGCACATGGATAGCAGGAAGGATCACTATTTCAAATGGAAGGCATAAAGGATCACCTTGGTACATGGAGGGCAGGATGGATGACGTTGGTACATGGAAGGAAGGAAGGAAGGATGGATTACTATGGCACATGGAAGGCAGGAAGGATCACTGTGGTAGATGCAAGGCCAGAACGATCACTAAGGCCGGAAGGATCACTAAGGCACATGGAAGGCAGCAAGGATGACTATGGCACATGGATGGCAGGAAGGATCACTATGTCATAAGGAAGCATCACTATGGTACATGGGAGGCAGAAAGCATCAGTATGGCAAATGGAAGGCAGGAAGGATGACTATGGCAATTGGAAGGCATAATTAATCACCATGGCACATGGAAGGCAGCAAGGATCACTATGGCACATGAAAGGCAGGAAGAATTATGAAGGAACATAGAAGGAAGGAAGGATGGATCACTGTGGCACATGGAAGGCAGCACTATGGCAAATGATAGGCAGGAAAGATCACTTTGGTATATGGAAGGAAGCAAGAATTACTATGACACATGGATGGCAGGAAGGATCACTATGGCACATGGATGGCAGGAACGATCACTATGGCACAAGGAAGGCTTGAAGCATCACTATGGTACATGAAAGGCAGGAAGGATCACTATGGCAAATGGAAGGCAGGAAGGATCACTATGGCAAATGGAAGGCAGGAAGGATCACTATGGCACATGGAAGGCAGGATGGATCACTACGGCAGATGGAAGGCAGGAAGGATCACTTTGGTAGATGCAAGCAGGAAGGATCACTATGGCACATGGAAGGCAGCAAGGATCACTATGGCACATGGAAGGCAGCAAGGATCACTATGGCACATAGAAGGCTGGAAGGAAGGATCGCTGTGGAATATGGAAGGCAGCAAGGATCACTATGGCACATGGAAGGCAAGAAAGAAGGATCATTAAGCAACATAGAAGGCAGGAAGAATCACTATGATATATGAAAGGCAGGAAGGATCACTATGGCACATGGAAGGCAGTAAGGATGACTATGGCATATGGAAGGCAGGAAGGATTACTTTGTACATGGAAGGCAGGAAGGATGACTATGGCACATGGCAGGAAGGAAGGATCACTATGGCACATGGAAGGGTATCACTATGGTACATCGAAGGCAGGAAAGATCACTATGGCAGATGGATGGCAGGAAGGATCACTACAGCACATGGATGGCAGGAAGCATCACTATGGCACATGGAAGGCAGGAAGGATCACATTGGTACATGGAATGCAGGAAGGATCACTGTGCCACATGGAAGGCAAGAAGGATCACTTTGGCACATGGCACATGGAAGGCAGGAAGGATGACTATGGCACATGGATGGCAGCAAGGATCACTATGGCACATGAAAGGCACGAAGAATTACTAAGGAACATAGAAGGAAGGAAGGAGGGATCACTTTGATATATGGAAGGCAGCAAGAATTACCATGGCACATGGATGGCAGGAACAATCACTCTGGCTCATGGAAGGCAGGAAGGATCACTATGGCACAAGGAAGGCAGGAAGCATCACTATGGTACATGGGAGGCAGGAAGGATAATCTTGGTACATGGAAGGCAGGATGGATCACTACGGCAGATGGAAGGCAGGAAGGATCACTACGGCACATGGAAGGCAAGAAGGATCACTATGGCACATGGAAGGCAGGAAGGATCACTATGGCACATGGACGGCAGGAAGGATTACTATGGCACATGGCAGGAAGGAAGGATCACTATGGCACATGGAAGGGTATTACTATGGTACATGGAAGGCAGGAAGGATCACTATGGCACATGGATGGCAGGAAGGATCACTATGGCACATGGAAGGCAGAAAGGCTCACTATGGCACAAGGAAGGCAGGAAGCATCACTATGGCACATGGAAGGCAGGAAGGATCACATTGGTACATGGAATGCAGGAAGGATTACTGTGGCACATGGAAGGCAAGAAGGATCACTTTGGTAGATGCATGGCAGGAAGGATCACTATGGTACATGGAATGCAGCAAGGATCACTTTGGCACATGGAAGGCAGGCGGGATCACTATGGCACATGGAAGGCTGTAAGGATCACTATGGCATATGAAAGGCAGAAAGGATTGCTTTGGTACATAAAAGGCAAGAAGGAACACTATGGCACATGGATGGCAGGAAGGATCACTATTCCACATGGAAGGCATAAAGGATCACCTTGGTACATGGAGGGCAGGATGGATGACGTAGGTACATGGAAGGCAGGAAGGATTACTATGGTACATGGAAGGCAGGAAGGATCACTATGGTACATGGAAGGCAGAAAAGATCACGTTGGTACATGGAAGGCAGGAAGGATCACTATGGCACAAGTAAGGCAGGATGCATCACTATAGTGCATGGAAGGCAGGAAGGGGCACTATGGCACATGGAAGCCAGGAAGGATCACTAGGTCACATGGAAGGAAGGAAGTACCACTATGGCACATGGAAGGCTTTTAAGGAGGACTATGGCACATGGATGGCAGGAAGGATCACTATGGCATAAGGAAACATCACTATGGTACATGGAAGGCAGGAAGGATCACTATGGCACATGGAAGGCAAGAAAGAAGGATCATTATTGCACATAGAAGGCAGGAAGGATCACTATGGTACATGGAAGGCAGGAAGGATCACTATGGCACATGGAAGGCAGGATGATCACTTTGGTACATAAAAGGCAAAAACGAAAACTATGGTACATAGAAGGCAGGAAAGATCACTCTGGTATATGGAAGGCAGCAAAGATCACTATGGACCATGGGTGGCTGGAAGGACCACTATGACACAGGGAAGACAGGAGGGATCACTATGGCACATGGAAGGCAGGAGGGACCATTAAGGCACCCGAAAAGAAGGAAGGAAGAATCACTATGACACATGGAAGAATCACTAAGGTACATGGAAGGATCACTATGACATATGGAAGAAAGAAGGGATCACTAAGGTACATGGAAGGCAGGAAGGATCACTATGGCACAAGGAAGGCAGGAACGATCACTATGGCACATGGAAGGCAGGAAAGATAACCTTGGTACATGGAAGGCAGGAAAGATCACTACGGCAGATGGAAGGCAGGAAGGATCACTGTGGTACATCGAAGGCAGGAAAAATCACTATGGCACATGGATGGCAGGAAGGATCACTATGGCACATGGAAGGCAGAAAGGATCACTATGGCACAAGAAAGGCAGGAAGCATCACTATGGCACATGGAAGGCAGGAAGGATCACATTGGTACATAGAAGGCAGGAAGGATCACTGTGGCACATGGAAGGCAAGAAGGATCACTTTGGCCCATGGAAGGCAGGAGGGATCACTGTGGCACATGGAAGGCTGTAAGGATCACTATGGCATATGGAAGGCAGAAAGAATCGCTTTGGTACATAAAAGGCAGGAAGGATTACTATGGCCCATGGAAGGCAGGAAGGATGACTATGGCCCATGGAAGGCATAATTAATCACCATGGCACATGGAAGGCAACAAGGATCACTATGGCACATGAAAGGCAGGAAGAATTACTAAGGAACATAGAAGGAAGGAAGGAGGGATCACTGTGGCACATGGAAGGCAGCACTATGGCAAATGATAGGCAGGAAAGATCACTTAGGTATATGGAAGGAAGCAAGAATTACTATGACACATGGATGGCAGGAAGGATCACTATGGCACATGGATGGCAGGAACGATCACTATGGCACAAGGAAGGCTTGAAGCATCACTATGGTACATGGGAGGCAGGAAGGATCACTATGGCAAATGGAAGGCAGGAAGGATCACTATGGCACATGGAAGGCAGGAAGGATCACTATGGCACATGGAAGGCAGGAAGGATCACTATGGCACATGGAAGGCAGGAAAGATAACCTTGGTACATGGAAGGCAGGATGGATCACTACGGCAGATGGAAGGCAGGAAGGATCACTTTGGTAGATGCAAGCAGGAAGGATCACTATGACACATGGAAGGCAGCAAGGATCACTATTGCACATAGAAGGCTGGAAGGAAGGATCATTGTGGCATATGGAAGGCAGCAAGGATCACTATGGCACATGGAAGGCAAGAAATAAGGATCATTAAGCAACATAGAAGGCAGGAAGAATCACTATGATATATGGAAGGCAGGAAGGATCACTATGGCACATGGAAGGCAGTAAGGATGACTATGGCACATGGATGGCAGGAAGGATTACTATGGCATATGGCAGGAAGGAAGGATCACTATGGCACATGGAAGGGTATCACTATGGTACATTGAAGGCAGGAAGGATCGCTATAGCACATGGATGGCAGGAAGGATCACTATGGCACATGGAAGGCAGAAAGGATCACTATGGCACAAGGAAGGCATGAAGCATCACTATGGCACATGGAAGGCATGAAGCATCACTATGGCACATGGAAGGCAGGAAGGATCACATTGGTACATGGAATGCAGAAAGGATCACTGTGCCACATGGAAGGCAAGAAGGATCACTTTGGTAGATGCATGGCAGGAAGGATCACTATTGTACATGGAATGCAGCAAGGATCACTTTGGCACATGGAAGGCAGGAAGGATCACTATGGCACATGGAAGGCCGGAAGGATCACTATGGCACATGGAAGGCAGCAAGGATGACTATGGCAAATGGATGGCAGGAAGGATCACTATGGCATAAGGAAGCATCACTATGGTACATGGGAGGCAGAAAGCATCACTATGGCAAACTGAAGGCAGGAAGGATCACTATAGCACATGGAAGGCAGGAAAGATAACCTTGGTACATGAAGGCAGGATGGATCACTACGGCAGATGGAAGGCAGGAAGGATCACTGAGGCACATAGAAGGCTGGAAGGAAAGATCACTGTGGCATATGGAAGGCAGCAAGGATCACTATGGCACATGGAAGGCAAGAAAGAAGGATCATTAAGCAACATAGAAGGCAGGAAGGACCACTATGATATATGGAAGGCAGGAAGGATCACTATGGCACATGGAAGGCAGGAAGGATGACTATGGCACATGGCAGGAAGGATCACTATGGTACATCGAAGGCAGGAAGGATCACTATGGCATATGGATGGCAGGAAGGATCACTATGGCACATGGAAGGCAGAAAGGATCACTATGGCACAAGGAAGGCAGGAAGGATCACTGTGGCACATGGAAGGCAAGAATGATCACTTTGGCACATGGCACATGGAAGGCATATGGCACATGGAAGGCAGCAAGGATGACTATGGCACATGGATGGCAGCAAGGATCACTATGGCACATGGAAGGCAAGAAAGAAGGATCATTAAGCAACATAGAAGGCAGGATGGATCACTATGATATATGGAAGGCAGGAAGGATCACTATGGCACATGGAAGGCAGGAAGGATCACTGTGGCACATTGAAGGCAGAAAGGATCACTTTGTTTCATAGAAGGCAGGGACGATCATTTTGGTAGATGCAAGAAAGGAAGGATAACGATGGCACATGGAAGGCAGCAAGGATGACTATGGCACATGGAAGGCAGGAAGGATCACTTTGGTACATAAAAGGCAAGAAGGAACATTATGGTACATAGAAGGCAGGAAGGATTACCGTGGCACATGGAAGGCAGCAAGGATCACTATGGTATATGGAAGACAGGAAGGATCACTATGGCACATGGATGGCAGGAATGATCACTATAGCACATGGATGGCAGGAAGGATCACTATGGTACATGGAAGGCAGAAAAGATCACATTGGTACACGGAAGGCAGGAAGGATCACTATGGCACAAGGAAGGCAGGAAGCATCACTATGGCACATGGAAGGCAGAAAGGATCACTATGGCACATGGAAGGCAGGAGGGACCATTAAGGCACCTGAAAAGCAGGAAGGAAGAATCACTAGGACAAATGGAAGAATCACTAAGGTACATGGAAGGATCACTATGACATATGGAAGAAAGAAGGGATCACTAAGGTACGTGGAAGGCAGGAAGGATCACTATGGCACAAGGAAGGCAGGAAGCATCACTATGGTACATGGGAGGCAGGAAAGATCACTATGGCACATGGAAAGTAGGAAGGAACACTATGGCACATGGAAGGCAGGATGGATCACTATGGCAGATGGAAGGCAGGAAGGATCACTTTGGTAGATGCAAGCAGGAAGGATCACTGTGGCACATGGAAGGATCACTATGGCACATGGATGGCAGGAAGGATCACTATGGCACATGGATGGCAGGAAGGATCACTTTGGCACATGAAAGGTAGGAAGAATTGCTAAGGAACATAGAAGGAAGGAAGGAGGGATCACTGTGGCACATGGAAGGCAGCACTATGGTACATGAAAGGCAGGAAAAGTCACTTTGGTATATGGAAGGCAGCAAGAATTACTATGGCACATGGATGGCAGGAAGGATCACTATGGCACATGGAAGGCAGGAAAGATAACCTTGGTACATGGAAGGAAGGATGGATCACTACGGCAGATGGAAGGCAGGAAGGATCACTTTGGTAGATGCAAGCAGGAAGGATCACTATGGCCCATGGAAGGCAGCAAGGATCACTATGGCCCATGGAAGGCAGCAAGGATCACTAAGGCACATAGAAGGCAAAAAAGAAGGATCATTAGGCAACATAGAAGGCAGCAAGGATCACTAAGGCACATAGAAGGCTGGAAGGAAAGATCACTGGGGCATATGGAAGGCAGCAAGGATCACTATGGCACATGGAAGGCAAAAAAGAAGGATCATTAGGCAACATAGAAGGCAGGAAGGATCACTATGATATATGGAAGGCAGGAAGGATCACTATGGCACATGAAAGGCAGTAAGGATGACTATGGCACATGGAAGGCAGGAAGGATCACTATGGCACATGGATGGCAGGAAGGATTACTATGGCACATGGCAGGAAGGAAGGATCACGATGGCACATGGAAGGGTATCACTATGGCACGTGGCTGGTTGGAAGGACCACTCTGGCACATGGAAAGCAGGAGGGATCACTGTGGCACATGGAAGGCAGCAAAGATCACTATGGTACATGGAAGACAGGAAGGATTGCTTTGGTACATAAAAGGCAAGAAGGAACACTATGGCACATGGATGGCAGGAAGGATCACTATTCCACATGGAAGGCATAAAGGATCACCTTGGTACATGGAGGGCAGGATGGATGACGTTGGTACATGGAAGGCAGGAAGGATTACTATGGCACATGGAAGGCAGGAAGGATCACTGTGGTAGATGCAAGGCTGGAACGATCACTAATGCTAGAAGGATCACTATGGCACATGGAAGGCAGCAAGGATGACTATGGCACATGGATGGCAGGAAGGATCACTATGGCATAAGGAAGCATCACTATGGTACATGGGAGGCAGAAAGCATCACTATGGCAAATGGAAGGCAGGAAGGATCACTATGGCACATAGAAGGAAGGAAGGATGACTATGGCACATGGAAGGCAGGAAGGATGACTATGGCACTTGGAAGGCATAATTAATCACCATGGCACATGGAAGGCAGCAAGGATCACTATGGCACATGAAAGGTAGGAAGAATTACTAAGGAACATAGAAGGAAGGAAAGAGGGATCACTGTGGCACATAGAAGGCAGCACTATGGTACATGATAGGCAAGAAAGATCACTTTGGTATATGTAAGGTAGCAAGAATTACTATGATACATGTGAGGCAGGAAGGATCACTATGGCACATGGATGGCAGGAACGATCACTATGGCACAAGGAAGGCAGGAAGCATCACTATGGTACATGTGAGGCAGGAAGGATCACTATGGCAAATGGAAGGCAGGAAGGATCACTATGGCACATGGAAGGCAGGAAGGATCACTATGGCACATCGAAGGCAGGAAAGATAACCTTGGTACATGGAAGGCAGGATGGATCACTACGGCAGATGGAAGGCAGGAAGGATCATTTTGGTAGATGCAAGCAGGAAGGAACACTATGGCACATGGAAGGCAGCAAGCATCACTATGGCACATAGAAGGCTGGAAGGAAGGATCATTAAGCAACATAGAAGGCAGGAAGGATCACTGATATATGGAAGGCAGGAAGGATCATTATGGCACATGGAAGGCAGGAAGGATCACTATGGCACATGGAAGGCAGAAAGGATCACTTTGTTTCATAGAAGGCAGGGACGATCATTTTGGTAGATGCAAGGTAGGAAGGATAACGATGGCACATGGAAGGCAGTAAGGATGACTATGGCACATGGAAGGCAGGAAGAATCACTATGGCATATGGATGGCAGGAAGGATCACTATGGCACATGGAAGGCAGGAAGGATCACTATGGCACGTGGCTGGTTGGAAGGATCACTATGGCACATGGATGGCAGGAATGATCACTTTGGTACATAAAAGGCAAGAAGGAAAACTATGGTACATAGAAGGCAGGAAAGATCACTCTGGTATATGGAAGGCAGCAAAGATCACTATGGACCATGGGTGGCTGGAAGGACCACTATGACACATGGAAGACAGGAGGGATCACCATGGCACATGGAAGGCAGGAGGGACCATTAAGGCACCCGAAAAGCAGGAAAGAAGGATCACTATGACACATGGAAGAATCACTAAGGTACATGGAAGGATCACTATGACATATTGAAGGAAGAAGGGATCACTAAAGTACATGGAAGGCAGGAAGGATCACTATGGAATATGGAAGGCAGCAAAGATCACTATGGCACATAAATGGCAGAAAGGATTTCTATGGCACATGGATCGGAGGAAGGATCACTATGGCACATGGAAGGTAGAAAGTATCACTTTAGTACATTATAAGGCAGGAAAGATCACTATGGCACATAGATGGCTGGAAGGACCACTATAGCACATGGAATCCAGGAGGGATCACTTTGGTACATGGAAAACAGGAAGGAACACTGTGGCACATGGAAGGCAGGAAGGATCACTGTGGCACATGGAAGGCAGCAAGGATCACTATGGTACATGGAAGACAGGAAGGATCACTTTGGTATATGGAAGGCAGCAAGGATCACTATGGCACATGGATGGCAAGAAGGATCACTATAGCATATGGATGTCAGGAAGGATCACTATGGTGCATGGAAGGCAGAAAAGATCACATTGGTACATGGAAGGCAGGAAGGATCACTATGGCACAAGGAAGGCAGGAAGCATCACTATGGAGCATGGAAGGCAGGAACTACCACTAGGGCACATGGAAGGCTGTAAGCAGGACTATGGTACATGGAAGGCAGGAAGGATCACTATGGCAAATTGAAGGCAAGAAAGAAGGATCATTATTGCACATAGAAGGCAGGAAGGATCACTATGGCACATGGAAGGCAGGAAGGATCACTATGGCACATGGAAGGCAGGAAGGATCACTATGGCACATGGAAGGCAGAAAGGATCACTATGGCACATGGAAAGCAGGAAGGATCACTATGGCACGTGGCTGTTTGGAAGGACCACTCTGGCACATGGAAAGCAGGAGGGATCACTTTGGTACATGGAAGACAGGAAGGATCACTGTGGCACATGGAAGGCAGCAAGGATCACTATGGTATATGGAAGACAGGAAGGATCACTATGGCACATGGATGGCAGGAAGGATCACTATGGCACATGGAAGGCAGAAAAGATCACTATGGACCATGGGTGGCTGGAAGGACCACCATGACACAGGGAAGACAGGAGGGATCACTATGGCACATGGAAGGCAGGAGGGACCATTAAGGCACCCGAAAAGCAGGAAGGAAGGATCACTATGACACATGGAAGAATAACTAAGGTACATGGAAGGATCACTATGACATATGGAAGGAAGAAGGGATCACTAAGGTACATGGAAGGCAGGAAGGATCACTATGGCATATGGAAGGCAGCAAAGATCACTATGGCACATGGATGGCAGAAAGGATTTCTATGGCATATGGATGGGAGGAAGGATCACTTTAGTACATTATAAGGCAGGAAAGATCACTATGGCACATAGCTGGCTGGAAGGACCACTATGGCACATGGAATCCAGGAGGGATCACTTTGGTACATGGTAAACAGGAAGGAACACTGTGGCACATGGAAGGCAGGAAGGATCACTGTGGCACATGAAAGGCAGCAAGGTTCACTATGGTACATGGAAGGCATAAAGGATCACTATGGCACATGGATGGCAGAAAGGATCACTATGGCACATGGATGGCAGGAAGGGTCACTAATGTGTTGTAATATGTTGGCTGATTTATGTAGGATATTGTGTTAAAGTACCATATTGACTAGAAATTCAGTTGAGTTGTCCAAGCCAACTGAATTTTAACATATCAAAGGGACAGCTGAAGTGGGATGTGGGACCATAAAATAAGTATTTATTGATGGTAATTAGACTTGAGGGGGTATTCATGGGAAACATTTGGTTGACCTAGCAGAACCCCCCCCCCCCCCCCCAGTGTCAGATCAGTACTTGAGGAGACATTCAAGCTGGCATTTAGTCAGTCTTGTCTGTGTGTGACTATGAAGGCACAGGTCTAGGAAAAATGGGACTCTGAGTTATATGTGGACTTTGGACTTTGTTCTGTGTTGGAAGTCAATAAAGTGCATCCCTCTGGAAGAATTGGGTTGCTGCAGAAAAAGAGTACTTACATCAAGCTTATAATAACTACTAATTAATTATCTACTTACACAATACTATATCACTACATATAGCACATGGAAGGCAGAAAGGATCACTTTGGTACATGGAAGGCAAGAAGGATCACTATGGCACATGGAAGGCAGGAAGCATCACTATGGTGCATGGAAGGCAGGAAGGATCACTATGGCACATGGAAGGCAGGAAGGATCACTATGGCACATGGAAGGCAGGAAGGATCACTAGGGCACATGGAAGGCAGGAAGGGCCACTATGGCACATGGAAGGCAGGAAGGATCACTTTGGTAGATGCATGGCAGGAAGGATCACTATGGTACATGGAAGGCAGCAAGGAGGACTATGGCACATGGATGGCAGGAAGGATCACTATGGCATAAGGAAGCATCACTATGGTACATGGGAGGCAGGAAGGATCACTATGGCATAAGCAAGCATCGCTATGGTACATGGGAGGCAGGAAGGATCACTATGGCAAATGGAAGGCAGGAAGGATCACTATGGCACATGAAAGGCAGGAAGGATTGTTAAGGCACATAGAAGGGAGGAAGGAAGGATCACCGCAGCAAATGGAAGGCAACAAGGATCATTATGGCACATGGAAGGCAGCAAGGATCACTATGGCACATGGAAGGCAGCAAGGATCACTTTGGTAGATGCATGGCAGGAAGGATCACTATGGTACATGGAAGGCAGCAAGGAGGACTATGGCACATGGAAGGCAGGAAGGATCACTATGGCATAAGGAAGCATCACTGTGGTACATTGGAGGCAGCAAGGATCACTATGGCACATGGAAGGCAGCAAGGATCGCTATGGCACATGAAAGGCAGGAAGGATTGTTAAGGCACATAGAAAGCAGGAAGGAAGGATCGCCGCAGCTAATGGAAGGCAACAAGGATTACTATGGCACATGTAAGGCAAGAAGCATCACTATGGTGCATGGAAGGATCACTATGGCACATGGAAGGCAGGAAGGACCACTATGGCACATGGAAGGCAGGAAGGACCACTATGGCACATGGAAGGCAGGAAGGACCACTATGGCACATGGAAGGCAGGAAGGATCACTATGGCACATGGAAGGCAGCAAGGATCACTATGGACCATGGATGGCTGGAAGGATATCTATGGCACAGGGAAGGTAGGAGGGATCGCTATGGCACATGGAAGGCAGGAGGGACTATTACGGCACCTGGAAGGCAGGATCACTATGACACATGGATAGATCACTAAGGTACATGGAAGGCAGGAAGGATCCCTATGCCACATGGAAGGCAGAAAAGATCACTATGGCACATGGATGGCAGAAAGGATCACTATGGCACATGGATGGGAGGAAGGATCACTATGGCACATGGATGTGAGGAAGGATCACTATGGCACATGGAAGGCAGAAAGGATCATTTTGGTAGATGCAAGGTAGGAAGGATAACTATGGCACATGGAAAGCAGTAAGGATGACTATGGCACATGGAAGGCAGGAAGGTTCACTAGGGCACATGGAAGGCAGCAAGGATCACTATGGCACATGAAAGGCAGGAAGGATTGTTAAGGCACATAGAAGGCAGGAAGGAAGGATCACCACAGCAAATGGAAGGCAACAAGGTTCACTATGGCACATGGAAGGCAGGAAGGATTACTATGGCACATGGAAGGCAGGAAGGATCACTTTGGTAGATGCATGGCAGGAAGGATCACTATGGTACATGGAAGGCAGCAAGGAGGACTATGGCACATGGATGGCAGGAAGGATCACTATGGCATAAGGAAGCATCACTATGGTACATTGGAGGCAGGAAGGATCACTATGGCAAATGGAAGGCAGCAAGGATCACTATGGCACATGAAAGGCAGGAAGGATTGTTAAGGCACATAGAAAGCAGGAAGGATCACTATGGCAAATGGAAGGCAGAAAGGATCACTATGGACCATGGATGGCTGGAAGGACCACTATGGCACAGGGATGGCAGGAGGGATCACTATGGCACATGGAAGGCAGGAGGGACTATTACGGCACCCGGAAGGCCGGATCACTATGACACATGGAAAGATCACTAAGGTACATGGAAGGCAGGAAGGATCACTATGCCACATGGAAGGCAGCAAAGATCACTATGGCACATGGACGGCAGAAAGGATTACTATGGCACATGGATGGGAGGAAGGATCACTATGGCACACGGAAGGCAGAAAGGATCACTATGGCACACGGAAGGCAGGAAGGATCATTTTGGTAGATGCAAGGTAGGAAGGATAACTATGGCACATGGAAAGCAGTAAGGATGACTATGGCACATGGAAGGCAGGAAGGATCTGTATGGCACATGGATGGTAGGAAGGATCACTATGGCACATGGAAGGCAGGAAGGATCACTTTCGTACATGGAAGGCAGTAAGGGTCAGTATGATACATGATAGGAAGGAGGGATCACTATGGCACATAGAAGGCAGGAAGGATTACTATGGCACATGGCTGGCAGGAGGGACCACAATGGCACATAGAAGGCAGGAGGGATAACTTTGATACATGGAAGACAGGAAGGATCACTGTAGCACATGGAAGGCAGGAAGGATCACTGTGGCACATGGAAGGCAGCAAGGATCACTATGGCATATGGATGGCAGGAAGGATCACTATGGCACATAGAAGGTAGAAGGGATAACTTTGTTACATGGAAGGCAAGAAGGATCACTATGGCACATGGACGGCAGGAGGGATCACTATGGCATAAGGAAGGAAGGAAGCATCACTATGGTGCATAGAAGGCAGGAAGGATCACTATGGCACATGGAAGGCAGGACTGATCATTAGGGCACACGGAAGGCAGGAAGGACCACTATGGCACATGGAAGGCAGGAAGCATCACTTTGGTAGATGCAAGGCAGGAAGGATCACTATGTCACATTGAAGGCAGCAAGGATCACTATGGCACATGGATATCAGGAAGGATCACTATGGCATAAGGAAGCATCACTATGGTACATGGGAGACAGGAAGGATCACTATGGAAAATGGAAGGCAGGAAGGATCACTATGGCGCATGTGACATTTTTATGCGGACTTACATGCATGTTATTGTCCTCAATGTGTGCTTAAAACAGGTATATATAAAGAAACGTGATTTTGCACTAACCATACAAAAAATTAAAAAATTGTGCTGCTGCTCGTGTTAGTCCATAAATACAAAAGACCCAAAAAATAAATAGTAAATAGTGTAACCAGCGCGCATCATATCTTAGTGTGTATTAAATATAAGTGATCCCGATAGTTATGACTACTATTGGTATACCACACTTAAAGCCTTTTCCTTCTCAAAAGAAGTTTATTGAGTATACAATGTTATAAAGATACATAAAGTAAGTTTACAAGGATCTATAAAGTAAGCTCATTGTTTTACAGTAGGGTTTATATAGGTAAATATCATGAAATTTCAAATATTAAACATTGGGTTCACGTAAACCTAAATTAAAGATATATATCATTTCCTTAGTTACTTTTGTAGGTATTTAAATGATTTATACCTACTATACATATTGTTTACAAGTAGAGTGTATATAGGTCAAATAAATTCTGATAATGAGCGTTAATCGTAAGGTGGAGAAAAGGAAAGAGAAAGAAGAAAAAGGGTTGAAAGGTAGAGGTATGGTCCACAAGGTTGTCCCGCTCGTCAGTTTATTATTCTTTTTAGTTCTCTTTGAAGCCTTAGAATGGGTGTCTCTGTAAGTCATTTAATCTGTTACCATGGCAACAGGACAGAGTCATTGAAGTTTGACAGGAACTGTTGTTTTATCCAAGGATGCCAAAGTTTTTCAAATTTTGGAATTTGATTTTGATCGATGGCTACCATCTTAGCATGGGACATTGTATTATTCATTCTGTGAATTGTTTCTGCTAGTACCAATGTAGGAGATTTCCATGCCTTGGCCACTGTTTGTTTTGCAGCCGTTATTAGTTGGATCATAAGTTTGAATTGAGAGAGTGTTAACCATTCCAGTTTTAGATTAAGTAAAGTTAAATATGGATCTGGTTGTATTATTTTTTAAAATATTTTAGATGCAATCACGAAGACTTCCTTCCAGAAGGTTTGGATTACTGGGCACGTCCACCATATGTGTAAATATGTGCCTATTTCTGGGCATCCTCGAAAACAAAGAGCTGAGGTATTAGGTGAATATTTTGCCACTCTAGCGGGTACAAGGTACCCGCGAGTTAACACTTTATAATTTGTCTCCAGTGCTAAGATGTTGGGTGAAGATGACTTAGATGTGAGCCATATGTTAGACCAGTCCGTGTCTTCTAAAGTTCGTCCCAGGTCCTCCTCCCACCTCTGAACGTAAGAGGGTCTATTAAGATTTGCTACTCCATATAATTGATTATAAAGTGATGAAATTGTACCTTTAGCAAATGGATCTTTTGTACAGATTGATTCAAAAATGGATAATTGGGATAATGGTGTATCTCCCTTTAGGAATGGTGTATAGAAATTTTTGATTTGGAGATATCTAAATATCTCAGAGTTTGGTAGATCATATTTTTCTCTAAGCGATGGGAATGAAAGGAATGATTTAGATGCTATGAAGTCATTTAGTGTCTGAATGCCTGATGTTGTCCAAGCTTTAAAAGAATTTGGGTAGATCCATGCCGGATAAAAGGCCGGATTTCTGATAAAAGAAAGGAGAGGATTGTGTGGAGATTGTAACTGATATTTGGTTTTTAGTTTATCCCAGAGAGATAAGAAGTGTTTAGTTATGGGATTATGAATTTTAAAGCGGTCTTTAGGATCAAGCCATAATAAATTTGATATTAATAGAGGGTCATTTTCTGAAGCCTCTATAAATACCCATAATGGGATTTCCTGTTTTGCATGGTATTTGGACAGACTGGCCAAATGTGCTGCTCTGTAGAAGTTAGTAAAATTAGGGTATCCCAGGCCTCCTTTATTTTTGGGAAGATGTAGTGTGTGTATAGGTATACGTGGTTTAGAAGAGCCCCATATAAACAAAGTTGTTTTTTTTTGTACTCTCAAAAAATAGGAAGGAATTGGAATAGGGAGGACTCTGAATAGATAAAGCAATTTGGGTAGAATAGTCATTTTGATTGCATTAATCTTCCCTATCCAGGATAAAGGAAGTTGCGACCATTGTTTTATTAGATTTGTGATCTGTCTTAATACAGAAGGATAATTGGTTGAGAATAAGTCAGAATGAGATGCTGTTAAATGAATTCCAAGATATGGGATTGATTTTTCTGCCCATGTGAATGGGAGTGCAGCCCTAGCCGGGATCAATTCCATGTTTGTGAGTGAAATATTAAGCACTAGGCATTTCTTAGGATTAATCATAAGGCCGGATAGGGCTGCAAATCCATCAAGAGCTGGTATTAAGTTAGGACCAGATACCTGTGGTGATGATAGAAAAAGTAATATATCGTCTGCAAATATACATAATTTGTGTGTAATACCTCCTACTTCAAAGCCAGTTATAGTTTGGTTTGTTCTGATGTATTGGGCCATGGGTTCGAGTATAAGGGCAAATAATAAGGGAGATAATGGGCAACCCTGTCGGGTACCTCTTTCGATATTAAAGGCTTCAGATTTGTATCCAGCATATTTTATATAGGCTTTGGGTTTATTATATAATGCTTTGATCCATGTTAAAAAGTGGGGTCCAAAACCCCATTTTTGTAATGAATATTGCATATATTGCCAGGATACTGTGTCAAATGCCCTCTTAATATCGAGAGATAGAAAACATAAAGGGATTTTCCGTTTTTTAGCAATATGTGCCAATAACACTGCCCTGCGTATATTATCGCCTGCCTGTCTATTTGGCATGAAGCCTAATTGATCTCTATGTATTAATTTTCATATAATGCTATTGAGGCGTTTTGCTATTATTTTTGCTAATAATTTAATATCGAGGTTTAACAGAGAGATAGGCCGATAATTCACACAGGAAGTATCATCAGAAAGGGGTTTTGGGATCATACAAACAATTGCCATTAGTGTTTCTTGCTGAAAAGAATGTCCATCTAGAAGTTTGTTAAAAGTTTCAGTGAGAATGGGAGAGAGTATTTCTGAGAATGTTTTATAGTATAAAGCCGAGTAGCCATCTGGGCCTGGTCTTTTGTTAAGTTTTAGGTCTTTTATGGCGTTAGCAACTTCATCTATAGTTATAGGCTCATCCAAACTGCTTTTTTGATTCTGAGATAACTCAGATAAGGTTATTTTTGAGAAGAAGGATTCAGCCTTTGTAGGATTAAATTCATTGTTTGTCTTGTATAAAGTTGCGAGATGTGAGTGAAATTTATGGACTATTTTAACTGGATTACAAGCGTAAACATTTTTTGATAATTTCAAACGTATTGGTTTGAAAGATTTGTTAGTTGAATTTAATGCCGAGCCAAATATGTACCTGGTTTGTTTGTATTCATGTAGAAATTGTGTTTGGAGCGTTTGAGGGATTTATCAACTGACTCAGTGAGAAATAGATCGTATTCCAATCTAGATTTTTCCAGATGAGATTTTGTACTCTGAGATGGATTATCTTGAAATGATATGTAGGCTGCATTAAAATTGAGTTCTAGTTTTTTTGCTAGATTTTTGCGTTCCCGTTTAAATAGTGCCATTTGTCTTTGTATTGTACCACGCAAGACAGGCTTATGAGCTTCCCACAGTGTTATTGGGGAGATGTCTGTTGTATTATTAATTGATATGTATTCCTTTAAAGCTTGTTCAATGGCCATCTGATGTAGTGGGTGTTTGAGCATTATGTCCGGTAAGTACCACGTTGGGTCGTGCGCTTTTGGTATGGCTGAGGCTAATGCCCTCTTAATATCGAGAGTAGTGTATACTGCATTATGGTCAGACCACGGAATCGGAATTATATCTGATGCAATAATTTCTGGTATCATTCCTATTGTTAGAAAAAATATGATCTATTCTGGTGAAGGTTTGATGAGGGTATAAGTGAATTTCTTTTTCATTGGGTTACTTTCTCTCCACGAATCTACCAGATTGTATTTGGAAAGAAGTTGAGAAAAAGGTAATCTAGAGGTTATTTTGGATGGTGTAAAAGGTGATTTAACTAGAAATGGGAGGAGGACCTGGTTCGAATCCCCACACATTATCACTGTTCCTATTTTGTGTGCATTAATCACTTGTAATATATGTGAGAGGAATGGTGTAGGTTGTTTGTTAGGAGCGTAGTAGGAAATCACCGTGATTGCTGTATCCATTATATAACCCATGAGTATCAGGTATCTACCTTCTGGGTCTTTAATTTCTGATGATAAGGTGAATGGTGTGGATCGGTGAAATGCAATTAGAGTTCCCCTTTGCTTGGTACAGGCAGAAGCCGTGTAAATTTGTTGATAAAAAGGAGAAATATATTTTGGAGTAGAATCTTTGGTGAAGTGTGTTTCTTGGAGGCATACTATGTGAGCCTTCTTGTTATGGAAAGTACGGAAGGCTTTGGTCCTTTTTTGAGGGACATTTATTCCCTGAACATTCAGGGAAAGTATATTCAGTGGTGCCATGGCAACAGATCAAATAGTTTTGACTTACTTTTTGTTATGCAGAGCTGACTGCGCAGATCAACCTGTGTGGACTGAAGAGATGAATAGATAGAAAAGAAACCAGTGAATTCTGGAGTAAAGAGTAAACAAAAAACATATGAGATTAGATGATACATTGTATAAATTATTTTTTGCAAGTAATCACAATTTACCCGTGAAAGAGAATAAATATCTCTCTCAGGGGAATAAGTGCCTTCGTCACACTCCCACATAATATGGTTGGGAGAATGAGGAGGGCTAATGGGGGTACACGGATCTTCCGCTTACAGGAGAGAAGTGCTATGTCAAAAGACATCAAAATGATGTTTCATTAATTGGAGTGCAGAATATAGTTTTTGTTGAAATTATTTATTCCAGGGTGGTTGTATATGGTTAGTCTTGCCCTAGGCTAAATAATTCAGTTAGAAAGGTACTGTTAATAACTTTGGTATTGATGAAGATAGTTTGAATTATTTTGGGATTTTAACCCTTTTAGAGTAAACAATTACATATTTTATTCATATGTAACTGTTTAGATATGTTAACTCATAAAATTGAGGTTGTATTGCTTCAGATTAGAATAAACAAAAACATAATTCTAGGAACTAGTTAGGTAATAATATATTTGTTTTAAGAAAAGAAAGAAAAAGCTTCCATTACTTCTGGATTATTGAACATATTTGTCCTAAAAAGTAATAAATCTATTGTTATTACCTGATAATATATAACTGAACAAGAATTTCCTTATTTCACTTATATATTCTAAGGCTATATGAATCAGAAGTAATAAGAAATATAACTGGAATGTAACATGATCCCACACAGTGTGTGACTATCAGAATGCAGTTACATTCAGTTATAAATACAGGTTTTTTATAGAGAACCATCTCTTAGTATAATAAATGAAGAGATATCAGGAATTAGGATGTCAGTCCATTGAATCTTCTTGGTCCATGGATGATGTGGCATAACAGCCTCTTTTGTGAGAATGATGATTCCCATTTTGTTCTGAAATTTTCTGAGTGCTGCCTGAAGGTGAAGATGATGCCATTCTTCTGCGTGTGGGAGAGTTGCTGCTTGTGGGTTCTGTCAGATTTAATTTTAAAAGGGTTTGTTGTAGTTCATCTGCTGATCTGCTTCTGTAAATTGTACCTTGGTAGTTAAATCTGACTGAAAAGGGGAAGCCCCATTGATACATAATGTTGTGGCATTGCAGTTCCATTAGTTGGGGTTTCATGGATCGTCTTTTAGTAATAGTAAGTTGGGATAGGTCAGCAAAAATTTGATAATTGTGTCCTTGAAAATTAAGTTCCTTTTTTCTCTTGCAGCAATTAGTATTTGTTCTTTCGTTCTGTAATAATGAAATTTTGTGATTATATCACGTGGGGGTCCATCTTTCTTTTTGGCTGTGAGGGCTCTGTGTACTCTGTCCAGTTCTAAACGTTCAATAGGGATATCTGGCTTTAGTTCTTGTAATAGAGCAGTAATAGTAGATTGCAGGTCTGTCACAGTTTCAGGTATTCCCCTTATGCGCAAGTTTAAACGTCTGGCTCTATTTTCGTAATCTTCGAGCTTAGTTTGAAGTATTAAATTCTCTTCTTTTAATTGTTCCAATTCTGTTATATTTACTTGGGTTGTAATTTCAATTTCATCCATTTTTGTTTCTAAGGCTGCGGGGCGGTTTCCCAGCTCTCTTATTTCTTTGGTTAGGCTTTTTGTTATTTGGTCTGAGGTTTGTTTTAAAGCCTTATGAAGCATCTTTTCAAATTGTAATAATATTACTGGGGATGCTGAGGAGGCTTGTGGAGAAGTTTGTGAGAGGATTTGTTCTGTATCTGACTCAAATGGAGAGTCTTGCTGTGACATTTTCTGTCTGTGAGAGCGCCCTGATGCTGTATCTTGTGAGGTGACTGGAGCTGCTTTAGTTGCAGTGAGTGCCTGTGAGCTCTTTGTGAGGTGATTTTTATTTCTGCCACGGTTTCCTCCCAGTACCATATTTCCTGCCCAAACTTTCACAGTTTGTTCCCTGGGGCAAAAAGGTTCAAATGGATACCTTTTGAGCCTGCAGGCTCCGCTTTGTCCTTCTCTTCTCTCCTCAGCGGTGCGGAGCTCTAACAATGCATGTCTGCTCTGCTAGGCTCCGCCCATCTCCCCCTCACTTAAAGCCTTTTCAATCCGGCCAAAAACTCATGAAAAACGTTATTACTATAGACATATATTTAAAAAATCGTGAAATTGACTTATTTTTCTGTATTAGGAACATTTAAATCCTTTACTCACACCACGTGTTCAACAGTGAAACAAAACATGTGTTATTAATTACAATGTTACTTATGAAAATCAATCCGCAACAATGTAGTGAGCACCCTGAAACATATGTTGCTAGTAACAATGTTACTTGTGACTATCAATTCGCAACAATGTGGTGAACACCATACATATCCAAATTAGTGCTAAAAATGTTTATCAGTGGGACACTTATTCCCCTTGAACATTTTAGATGTAGAAACAATGATCAGTCCTTGATGGAAATATGCTAGGTTGATATTAGCACCAATCTTCTTTATAGAAAGAGACACACCGATATTCCTCCTTTTCACAAATATGGTAAAAAAGGCCGCTTACCGGATCAGATGGATCTCAGGTTAGTGAGATCAGATGAGCATGTTGCATTAGCCTGCCAGCCTTAGATTATCACCTGGGCGTTTTCCTGGGAGATTTCCTCAGCCACTGTGCTCCAATTCACAGGCAGATCTGGGCGTTTTCCTGGGAGATTTCCTCAGCCACTGCGCGCCAATACACAGGCAGATCTATCCTCACTGATACAATGTATCCGGTTTCAAAATATTAGTTCATCCATACAGAAGATACACCTCAGTGGGAATAAAACAAAAAGGGCTCCATAGTGAAAATGTGTTTTATAGATTTATTCAAAATCTCTTTCACAGTCACTTTAAAACAATTCTTTCCACTGCAAATGTTCACAGCAACACTCCACTGCACATCAGGAACTACAAATCAAAAAACTCCCAAGTATACACCAAACGGAACTCAGATAAAAAATGGGAACCAGATAAAAATTAGCTAAAAATCAGCATACATGCAGAGCGGGAGCAAACCGGCTGACTGCATGGAGAAAGACCAGACAAACGTGATGGCGTCACAGCCTCTAGCTCCACCCGACGCGTTTCCCCTAAACAGGCTTCCACTGGGAACGGAAACATGACTGAGTGCTGACACATCATGTTTTAATACTCATATGGCAGGAGACACAGGAAGTGACATTCCCACATCCCCTTCCTGTGGTCACTTGATATAAAGTTATTTTTTCTTCAAAGACTGCTCTTTTAATATCAAAACAAACTACTTTTCTTCACCACTATATAGGGAAGAAAGAAATTAGCTCAAAAACAAGAAAAATTTTGAAAAATTAAAAAAATTAATTTTTTTTTTTTTTAAACTTTTTATTAGAAAAATATTTTTCTTTCATATGTATAATTGGGCGTTCCTGATTCACACTTCCATTTATTATACATATATCAACCTTTAAATGACATATATTACTATTAATCATCCTCTAGTTCACTTTTAATCAGCTCTTCTGTATGGTTATGCAGCAGTCTAACCAGAAAAATACAAAGGAACTTCACATAAGGAACCAGAAATTCTCTCCTAGCAGAGGATTAATATAACTTTTACATATAACCCCGACATTATCTTCAATAAAAACATATAAAAATACAAAGGATCAATACAGATTCTCAAAAAATTATTTTTAAAAATTCTTTTTAGAAATTCTTTTTAGAAACTAGGAAGACTATTACCCATTATCTATTATCAATGTAGCAATTGATATCCCACTCCACGCAGTCCTAGGGGTCTATAACATTGGAGGTCATATATCCATCTGGTTTCACGGCGAGAGATGGACCTTCTCATATTGCTTCCCCTCCAATGGGGGGTATATTTTTCTATTGCTATTACTTTCAAAAGTGCTGTATTCCTGTTGTGATGTATTCTAAAGTGTTTTGAAACACTATGTCCTACAAAACCCCTCCTGATATTGAAACCGGATACATTGTATCAGTGAGGATAGATCTGCCTGTGTATTGGAGCGCAGTGGCTGAGGAAATCTCCCAGGAAAAAGCCCAGATCTGCCTGTGAATTGGAGCACAGTGGCTGAGGAAATCTCCCAGGAAAACTCCCAGGTGATAATCTAAGGCCGGCAGGCTAATGCAACATGCTCATCTGATCTCACTAACCTGAGATCCATCTGATCCGGTAAGCAGCCTTTTTTACCATATTTGTGAAAAGGAGGAATATCGGTGTGTCTCTTTCTATAAAGAAGATTGGTGCTAATATCAACCTAGCATATTTCCATCAAGGACTGATCATTGTTTCTACATCTAAGATGTTCAAGGGGAATAAGTGTCCCACTGATAAACATTTTTAGCACTAATTTGGATATGTATGGTGTTCACCACATTGTTGCGAATTGATAGTCACAAGTAACATTGTTACTAGCAACATATGTTTCAGGGTGCTCACTACATTGTTGCGGATTGATTTTCATAAGTAACATTGTAATTAATAACACATGTTTTGTTTCACTGTTGAACACGTGGTGTGAGTATAGGATTTAAATGTTCCTAATACTGTATAGAAAAATAAGTCAATTTCACGATTTTTTAAATATATGTCTATAGTAATAACGTTTTTCATGAGTTTTTGGCCGCATTAAAACAGGTATACTTGGACTGTTATGCTTTCCATTGCAATCTGATACTGACCTCTCCTTATATACTGAAGAAAAGAGAACTGATAATAATGAGTTCCTTCCTGGAGAGTTGGGGTGGTGATGTCAGGATCTCCACCTCATCCAATAAAATGAGAATTGATACAAGGAGTTCTTTGAATGACCTGTACAGTAGGTTAATACATCTAAAAGAGCATAGTAAAGGTTACACTTTGATCAACAGTTCCACAACAAAAAGTTGTAGGCAGGGATTGTGGGCAGGTGTACAGTAAAATGTCTAGTTAGGGATGTAGTTACAATATACAGTGTATATTCTTTCCACTGCTCTTAACCACCTCAATACAGGGCATTTACATCCCCTTCCTGCCCAGGCCATTTTTAAGCTTTCAGTGCTGTCACACTTTGAATGACAATTACGCGGCCATGCTATACTGTAACCATTTGAACAGTTTATCATTTTATTCACACAAATAGAGCTTTCTTTTGGTGGTATTTAATCACTCCTGGGTTTTTTATTTTTTCCTATTAAAAAAAAGACCAAAAATTTTGAAAAAAAAAGTATTGCTTAGTTTCTGTCAGTAAATTTTGTAAATAAGTAATTTTTCTCCTTCACTGATGGGCACTGATGAGGCAGCACTGATGAGGAGGCACGAATATGCCGCACTTATGGGCACTGATAGGTGTTACTGATGAGCACTGATAGGCAGCACTGATGGGTGGCACTGGTGGGCACAGATAGGCAGCACAGATAGGCGGCACGGATGGGCGGCACTGATGGGCAGCAGTGGTGAGCATTGATGGGCAGCACTGATAGCCAGCACTGACTGGCATCACTGATGACCACTGATTGCTGGCACTTGTGGGCACAGATTGGTGCCAATTGTGGGCACTGGTTGGCACTGATTGCTGGCAGTGGCATTGCTGGCATTTCTGGCACTTTATTGTAATCAGGGCACTGATGATCAGTCATCCCTACATGTCCTCTGTGAGGAGATGCCGCTGATCGGCTCTCCTTTCCTCACACTCTGTCAGCGTGAGGCGAGGACCGCCAATTACCGGCATCTCCGTGTTTACATGTGACCGGCTGTGATTGGACACCCAGAACAAGACCTGCGCCGCCCAGCCGTCATTTGACAGCCGGCAGGCGGGAAGAGGTTAAAGAGATTCTAAACAAAAAACAATTTGATATATTGCAGTTCAACAGGTCTTAGATGTAATGGGTGCATTTGTTTTGTTTTTTTCCCCTTTACAGTAAAGGCATTCTCCCTTTTATTTTAACCTGGTGATCCTTCAAATAACGCACTTCCTGTCCCCTTATGTCTACACCCATTGCTCCAAAATCATTAGAAGGAGTCATGATGGTCACATATTGAAGATTAAAGTTGTCTGCCTTTGTTCATCTCCATTACATGGTGGATTGATGGAAATAATCATTTACAAAAGAAAGATAAGGATGACTGTGCTTTATTTACAGATCACAGGAAGGGACAAGGACAAAAGATTTCTTGAAAGCTCAACAGGAATTTTCTGCACTTGTTAAAAATGTTCTCAGCCTAAAAAATTAAAACTAATGCAAATACTACATACTGGTAACCTGCAATATAGTATTACATTTTTATTTTTATGTTTAAATATGCTATAGTGAGAAAACTGAGGTGGGGAGACCATAATGTTGTTTAAACTTGCTTCCAAATGACAGAGAAGCACTTTGATTCTACATGTTTCGGATGCATGGCATTGGTTCAGTGAGATGCATCAATCAGGATTTCAGTTTTCTCGTGGACAGAGTATAAGCTGTAGGAGAAGCGCTTTTGGTTTGTTAAAGAGAGGGAGACCTGTGAGTGGGTGAGTGTTAATAGTCACTTGCTGCCAGAAAGGTTTCAGTAGGATGTATTCCCAGATGTGTAGAAGGGTCCCTTTTACAGTAGCATATTGCATCACCAGACCCTGTTTGCCATATATAAGAAATAGTTTGGGGGTTACTAAAGGGGTCTTTGACCACAAAATCATGATTTCAGTATTAGTCTCTTGCTAGTTGTTATGAATGAATGTCTTTTGGGTGAAAAAAAGACGGGTCCAGGGAAATTGGTTCTTTAGAGCTGTAAGCTGTAAGTCACGTTCTCATTTTCATACAAAGTAAGGTTCAGGTAAGAATTTATGTTGCAGAAGGAGTTGGTAGAAGCAGCAAGTCCCCCCCTTTCACTGTTACTTTTCCTCTGCATGATGTATAATAATAGTTGTTTGTTTGCAGTGCCAATATAATACAGGGCTAGGTCGTTATGTCAAAGTCTTTATGTTTACCACTGTACTGTAATCAAGGCTACTCGCCGAAATGCGTTATCCCTTTCTAAAAATCACTGTCACGTGAACTAATAAAGTCATTTAAATGGATTTGGAGTTGTCGGCTCTTTCACTTGGTTTGAAGCTATTGTGATGGTTGGACGACATCCGAGCCAGAGCACCCACCTGTGGTTTGGTCTGAGAGCGGTTCTTCTGTTCTGAGCACTGCACCCATCTCTCATTTCCTACCAAATATGTCATCAGCATTAACACATTTAAAAACAAACGTGATTTTCCCATGTAGGACGAAGCAATAGGTTTGCATCTATGACACCCTCCCCAGCAACACATCTTCAACTTTCCTTCTGTCCACTTAGGCACCAATAGCCTTTGAGTCACTCTTGTTTGAGCTTACTGAAGGATAATGACTCTTTCCCTACGCACATTGGCTCAGTGTTGTCAAACCCCAAAGCACCAGCAGGAGACTATGGGAAGTAAGACATATTTCTCCATACCCAGAAGTACACAATATGTTTTGGTTAATGCAGCTGAAAAGCATGGTGGAGGGTGAAGGAAAGTTGAGTATGTGCTGCTTGAGGATCGGGCAAAAAAAAAACAAACAAAAAAAACACTGATGCTTTACAACCAGATTTTATGTCAATCATTTCATCTTACTTGTATTTAGGAACTATCATTTATATTTTAGTCAATACTAAACATTACATTTTAAATTGATAGGCAACAGTATTTGGTAGTTATGTTCAGTATATGTCTTTTTCCACTCTCAAAAGACTATTAGAATATACTGTATATACTGAAGGTGTCATGTCACTTATCTAGCTTGCCTGTAATTTCAGTATTTTTTTCCTGGATAATCTACTCAATGATCTATCAACAGCATAATCAAAGTCACAGTTACAACTATTTTGTGGCAGCACAGTGGCGTAGGGGTTAGCACATGTGCCTTGCTGGATCACACACTAGTTAAGACACTATCTGCATGGTTTTCTGCATGTTCTCCCTGTGCTTGCGGAGGTTTCTTCTGAGTACTCTAGTTTCCTTCCACACTCCAAAGACATGCTGATAGGTTAATTGTCACTGTCTAAATTGGAACGCAAGATAAAGACCTTAGATTGTAAGCTACATGAGGGTCGGGACTGATGTGCATGTACGGTATGTAAAGCACTGTGGAAATTGTCGGTGCTATATCAAAACATGTACTGTAATAAAAGAATAATTAGACTGAAAATAACAAGGAGCCTGAAATATAGCCTTCTGATTTCAACCCAATATCAGGCTTATACCTTTGCTCCTCATGCTTGTCAGGTATGGTAGAAGCTCTTCCCGATTTCCTGCTGATAACATTCTAAAACTGTTAATGCATTTTACTATATTTCTATGGTTACAGGATGGAGTCTGAAGTAAAGCCAAACAATTAAAAAAAAACTCTCCTTAGCAACCAATCAGATTTTCTTTTTTTTATTTACAAGGAAAATGATCATTTCAATCCTGGTAAAATATTACAATGTAGTAAAATGTAATTTTTTTGTTTTAGATTCTAGTGCCTGATAACTAGTATTAGTATTACCATGTTCCTATATGTATATAGATGAATTACACTGTGATATTAATTATTACTCTGTATAAATTTTATTATGATATATATCCAATATAAAAATTTTTTAACCCCTCACTGTTGACTGCATGCTTCATTCAAAGTCCCGCCCTCTTCTATTTCTCATATAGACAGGGATGTAAGCACGAGACCTCACCAGGTCTCTGCCTCATTCCAAAACTCCCCCATTTTTCTTTGCTAATGCAATTAGGGATGGAAGCACACAGTTTTTACAGAGCTAGGTCTGATAACAGCAGTTGGTAGCAGTATCAAACTTGCAGTTGGTTATATTATACCATCAATTTAATCAGTCTTTTGTTTATTATGGTTTATTTTTCACTCTTGCCAAGGGATTAGACATCCATCAGGCTGGTTCCTGCCTGTTCCATTCATCCACCAGACAGTTATTTCCACACGCTGTGATGTCAGCGCCCCATGATCTGGATCCATGAGCCTATGGCTCACATCATTTCCGGGAGCTGCGATGCACACCACGGGATCTCCCTTCTCCCCCCATCCCTGGGGCGGGTGAATACCTCCTGTGCATCAACATCACATCACACGCATCGTGCGTGTGGCATCATTCAGAGCCCTGTCACGCCGTCAGTGTTTTCCACCTGCGGCTTATGGGAGGTGTTTTTGGCGCCAGACGCCAAGTGACTTGGTCGCTCGGGTGTTGGCACCTCCCCCTCACCCTGCACGCTGGCTTGGCGTTTGGGAGTGTTTGGCGTGTGGGCCCTTATGGATCTCATTTGGGGTGGCTTATCCATCCTGTTGGTTCTGCCTCACGCTATGGATAGCACTCATCACTTTGTATCATGGCTTCATATGACTCAGCACCGGGTATCATGTTAGTAATAATTCATAGTTGCCAACAGTCCCGATTTTCCCGGGACAATCCCGATTTTGGGACCCTTGTCCCGATTTAATTTTGTCCCGGGTGTTTTCCCGAATTTTTGGGGTTTGTCCCGAGAAAATCGTGAGTGTTTTTGTAAAAAACGGCAACGGCTCCACAAAAATGGCCGCCGTTGCCTCCACGAGTCAGTCACAATGTTCCCCTTGTGTTCAGTGCAGGGGAGAGGGGCAGCCAATCCGCTTCTCTCTTCAGTGTACAAATAGAAAATTCTATTGTACACTGAAGCCTATTGGTTGGAGGGATTGGCAACCCCTCCCTGCTCTACACTGCACACAAGGAAGACGTGATCAGCCTCCACTGCCATCACCCTTCCCCCCCCCCTGTGTCCAACGGAGCTCAGGGAATAGTGGGAGTGACGGGAGGGAAGAAGGGAGGCTTTCATCTGGCTGTTCAGGAGTTGTCTGACCTGTGAGTAGTGGCCTGTCAGTGTAGTGGGGGAGAAGAGAGATAGGGGGAGGGGGTGTACTCAGTGTATGGGAGGCTTGGAGCTTTCCCTGCAGTACACTTCTCAAAGGCTGAGGTCCAGCATGGATGGACTGGGGCTCCGCTGGCTGGGGACATTGATGGTCCTGGCTCCCCTCTTGCACACCATGTCACCACCATACCTGCACCCCCCTCTCCCCCCCGTGTCACCACCATACCTGATTCCCCCTCCCCCCTGTGTCACCAACATACCTGCACCCCCCTCTCCCCCCCGTGTCACCAACATACCTGCACCCCCCTCTCCCCCCCGTGTCACCACCATACCTGATTCCCCCTCCCCCCTGTGTCACCAACATACCTGCACCCCCCTCTCCCCCCCGTGTCACCAACATACCTGCACCCCCCTCTCCCCCCCGTGTCACCACCATACCTGATTCCCCCTCCCCCCTGTGTCACCAACATACCTGCACCCCCCCTCCCCCCTGTGTTACCACCATACCTGATTCCCCCCTCCCCCCTGTGTCACCAACATACCTGCACCCCCCTCTCCCCCCCTGTGTCACCACCATACCTGCACCCCCCTCTCCCCCGTGTCACCACCATACCTGATTCCCCCCCTCCCCCCTGTGTCACCAACATACCTGCACCCCCCCTCCCCCCTGTGTCACCACCATACCTGATTCCCCCCTCCCCCCTGTGTCACCAACACACCTGCACCCCCCTCTCCCCCCTGTGTCACCACCATACCTGATTCCCCCCTCCTCCCTGTGTCACCAACATACCTGCACCCCCCTCTCCCCCCCTGTGTCACCACCATACCTGCACCCCCCTCTCCCCCCTGTGTCACCACCATACCTGATTCCCCCCCTCCCCCTGTGTCACCAACATACCTGCACCCCCCTCTCCCCCCTGTGTCACCACCATACCTGATTCCCCCCTCCTCCCTGTGTCACCAACATACCTGCACCCCCCTCTCCCCCCCTGTGTCACCACCATACCTGCACCCCCCTCCCCCCTGTGTCATCAACATACCTGCACCCCCCTCTCCCCCCTGTGTCACCACCATACCTGATTCCCCCCTCCCCCCTGTGTCATCAACATACCTGCACCCCCCTCTCCCCCCTGTGTCACCACCATACCTGATTCCCCCCTCCCCCCTGTGTCACCAACATACCTGCACCCCCCTCTCCCCCCCTGTGTCACCACCATACCTGATTCCCCCCCTCCCCCCTGTGTCACCAACATACCTGCACCCCCCTCTCCCCCCCGTGTCACCACCATACCTGATTCCCCCCTCCCCCCTGTGTCACCAACATACCTGCACCCCCCTCTCCCCCCTGTGTCACCACCATACCTGATTCCCCCCCTCCCCCCTGTGTCACCAACATACCTGCACCCCCCTCTCCCCCCCGTGTCACCACCATACCTGATTCCCCCCCTCCCCCCTGTGTCACCAACATACCTGCACCCCCTTCTCCCCCCTCTGCTGGGGGCACCTTATGTAAGGACAGACTCTGCTGGGGGAACCTGATGGCATCTGGTGGCAGGCGACGTGGCAGGTGACACGCTCAGGGGTCCCACTGATTCTGCATTATGGTGAGTTGAATGATTTCATTATTTATATTACAATGTAATAATAGTAATAATGCGCTTCAATCATCCTGACACCATAACAACCATGGTGCCGGGATGATTGAAGCGCTAACACCAGGTGTTTGGAGTATCTTTATCTGCTGATTGTTAAACTCTGGAATACACATTGCTATTATGGTGTAGGGTCTGGGTCTGCTTTCCCTCCATCCCTCTACCCCCCTTTCCCTCTGCATCCCTCATTCACCTCAGACTCTAACCACACCCCATTTAGCCACGCCCATGTAAGCCACGCCCACTATTTCACGTAAACCACGCCCATTTTTTTGCGCCCCCCGCGTTTTTCCTTTTTTATATGCCACGCCTACTAACGCATGCCCCGCCCCCTAATTATAGGCTGACTCCGCCTACAGCCAAAAAAAGTGTCCCTAATTTTTTTTTCCCAATGTTGGCAACTATGGTAATATGAGTTCACTTATAACTTGACAGTTCACATATGGGTACTCAAGTCTCCTCTTGGTTGTATTGGTCTCCCTATATCACTCTCTCATTCTTCTTTGGTTGGGATTCACTGAAACCACTACAGATATAGTTGCACTATTGTGCTCTATATTTGAGTACAGAATATTTGGCACATATGCTAATTATACATGTCCACATTTTCTATAGAAGCCCCCCAAGACGTTTTTGGCTACACTTGCAACCACTTTCAGGGGCCACCACTTTACGGACATTTGTCCTCCTCTAGTATTGTCATGTGGGGTCCCCTCATGCGCCACATGTCACAGCTCCCGGAAAAGAAGCCCTTAGGGGAGCTTTCCAGCTCTCAATGTTGCACTTTCTTTACATGGCAGTTGTGAGTATTCTCCGGATAAGGGCATATCCCTGATCCACACTCTTTCTTTTGTTTTCCCTTATAAAGGCAGTGACTTAGAAACCCATATATTTCATTTCAGATGTACACGTTTGCTCCTGAAGAGTGGATAAAATTCCACGAAACACATCGAGCCTCTTGTACATGCAATAGTTAAACCGATCATGTATTCAACTTTATTCATATGAACATTTATATATTATTATGAATATCAATAACTTTTAATGTAATAGGAAGTCCCACCTCTGGTGTAGTCATAATTTCTCTCCACTGTCATGTATTACCTGTTCCTATATGTATATAGATGAATTATACTGTGACATTATTACTCTATATAAATTTTATTATGATATATATCCAATATACAATTTTTGACCCCTCACTGTTGACTGCGTGCTTCATTCAAAGTCCCGCCCTCTTCTTTTTCTCAAGTATATTAACCTTTTTCTTTCCTCCACAGGTGTTTTGACATTTTTGTGCAACAATTTAGATGGGGGATGGGGCACTTGGTGAATAAGCCTTTGTAAAGGAATGCAAGGTCATCTTTAACCGGTTCAATACAGGGCATTTTCACCCCCTTCCTTCCCAGACCAATTTTTAGTTTTCAGCACTGTTGCACTTTAAACGACAATTGCGCGGTCGTGCGACGTTGTACCCAAACAAAATTGATGTCCTTTTTTCCCCACAAATAGAGCTTTCTTTTGGTGGTATTTGATCACCTCTGCGGTTTTTATTTTTTGTGCTATAAACAAAAGAAGAGCAACAATTTTGAAAAAAACATTTTTTACTTTTTGCTATAATAAATATCCCAATTTAAAAAAAAAAAACACAAACACATTTTTTCCTCAGTTTCGGCCGATACGTATTCTACATATTTTTGGTAAAAAAAAAAAAATTGCAATAAGCGTATATTGATTGGTTTGCACAAAAGTTATAGCGGCTACAAAATACGGGATAGATTTATGGCATTTTTTAAAAAAAATTATTTATTTTTTTACTAGTAATAGCGGCGATCGCGATTTTTTTTTGTGACTGCGACATTATGGTGGACACATCGGACACTTTTGACACATTTTTGGGACCATTCACATTTATACAGTGATCAATGCTATAAAATTGCATTGATTACTATATAAATGTGACAGGCAGGGAAGGGGTTAACCACTAGGGGGGAGACGAGGGGTTAAATGTTTCCTAGGTGAGTGATTATAACTGTAGGGGGAGGGGACGTACAAGGGGAGGAGACCGATTAGTGTTCCTCTGTACTGGGAACACAGATCGGTCTCCTCTCAACTGACACGACGTGGATCTGTGTGTTTACACACACAGATCCACGGTCTGGCCCAGTTAACGGGGAAACACGCACCGGGTCCCCAACAATGCCGTCATATGACGTCCACCCAGGATGGGAGATCCCATCTGTGGACGTCATTTGACTATGGCCGGGTAGTGAAGGGGTTAAAGCGGTGTTCCAGCCGTAAATTTTTTTTTTTTTTTTTAAAAGTCAGCAGCTACAAACACTGTAGCTGCTGACTTTTAATAAGGACACTTACCTGTCCAGGGCACCTGCGATGTCGGCCCCCCCCCAGGCCGATCCGTCCCTCATATCGTGTGCTGTCGCCGCCATCCTCACTAAGGGAAACAGGCAGTGAGGCCTTGCGGCTTCACTGCCCTTTTCCTACTGCGCATGCGCGAGTCCCCCGGCGATTTCTGAATGGGCGGCTGTCTTCTGTGACACACACAGGTCCTAGAAGACACCGCGCCCAAATTTCCCAGAAATGAATGCGAGGAGGAAAGACTGAAGATCACCGCGGAATAGGAAGTGGCAGATTAGGACGATCTGCCTAGCAACAGGCATTTCTGGTAAGTACATTTTTTTTTTTTTTCAAATGTTTTTTAATGTATGGAGCGTTTTTATGTATTTTTTTTTTTTTAGGGTGGACCTCCGCTTTAAGGTCTTGAATTTGACTTGGCATGAGCTTCTTGTTTTCATCTAAATTTCTAAACGATAAAAGGCTGGGAGTAGGAGGAATAGCACTAACAGTCCATCAAGTGTCCTGGTTCATAACATACTTAGGTGTGCACAGCCTGTTGCATTGGGATTTGCGTCCCAAACCAAACCAACTATGCCACAAACGCAATTACAACCCTTTTGCTTTTAGCAGGTGTAGCAAATGAATGGTAGCACTCTGCAAGCTCCCTGAAACTGCGTGCAAAGTGGAGTTTAAGGGGTTAAAGCACAGTGTGGAGGCAATACAACACCTCCTCACCACCTCTCAAATGTTCTCTGAAGAGCGATCTAAAGGTGGATAGCTCTTCAGAAATCAAACCACATTTGAACGAGCCCCTACCTAATCCTGTGTGTCCATGGTGAAGAGCAGCTCAAACAAAACATCATACCTTTTGTTGGACCACAAATAAACAGCAGGTGCACCTCACTGATCAAAGATGTCTCACACAAGTTATAAAGATTTTGCATTTCTGCTCACACACACACACACACATAGATATATATATATATATATATATATATATATATATATATATAATCTCACACACACACATACATACAGTATCTCACAAAAGTGAGTACAGCCCTCACATTTTTGTAATTTTTTTTATATCTTTTCATGTGACAACACTGAAGAAATGACACTTTGCTACAATGTAAAGTAGTGAGTGTACAGCTTGTATAACAGTGTAAATTTGCTGTCCCCTCAAAATAACTCAACACTCCGACATTAATGTCTAAACCGCTGCCAATAAAAGTGAGTACACCCCTAAGTGAAAATTTCCAAATTGGGCCCAATTAGCCATTTTCCCTCCCCGGTGTCATGTGACTCGTTAGTGTTACAAGGCCTCAGGTGTAACACAAACTAGTCACATGTTAAATTTGGTGTTATCGCTCTCACTCTCCCCTAATGGTCACTGGAAGTTCAACATGGCACTCCATGGCAAAGAACTCTCTGAGGATCTGAAAAAAAAAAAAAAGAATTGTTGCTCTACATAAAGATGGCCTAGGCCAGTGATGGCGAACCTTGGCACCCCAGATGTTTTGGAACTACATTTCCCATGATGCTCCACTACACTGCAGAGTGCATGAGCATCATGGGAAATGTAGTTCCAAAACATCTGGGGTGCCAAGGTTCGCCATCACTGGCCTAGGCTATAAGGAGATTGCCAAGACCCTGAAACTGAGCTGCAGCATGGTGGCAAAGACCATACAGCGGTTTAACAGTACAGGTTCAACTCAGAACAGGCCTCACCATGGTGAGTGCACATGCTCAGCATCATATCCAGAGGTTGTCTTTGGGAAATAGATGTGAGTGCTGCCAGCATTGCTGCAGAGGGTGAAGGGGTGATGGGTGAACCTGTTAGTGCTCAGACCATACGCCGCATACTGCATCAAACTGGTCTGCATGGCTGTCGTCCCAGAAGGAAGCCTCTTCTAAAGAAGATGCACAAGAAAGCCCGCTAACAGCTTGCTGAAGTCAAGCAGACTAACGACATGGATTACTGGAACCATGTCCTGTGATCTGATGAGACCAAGATAAACTTATTTGGTTCAGATGGTGTCAAGCGTGTGTGGCGGCAACCAGGTAAGGAGTACAAAGACAAGTGTATCTTGCATACAGTCAAGCATGGTGGTGGGAGTGTCATGGTCTGGGGCTGCATGAGTGCTGCCGACCCTGGAGTAGAGTTCATTGAGGGAACCATGAATACCAACATGTACTGTGACATACTGAAGCAGAGCAGGATCCCCTCCCTTCGGAGACTGGGCCGCAGGGCAGTATTCCAACATAACAATCCCAAACACACCTACAAGACGACCACTGCCTTCCTAAAGAAGTTGATGGTAAAGGTAATTGACTGGCCAAGCATGTCTCCAGACCTAAACCCTATTGAGCATCCTCAAAACAGAAGGTGGATGAGAGCTAGGTCTCTAACATCCACCAGCATTGTGATGTCGTCATTGAGGAGTGGAAAAGGACTCCAGTGGCAACCTGTGAAGCTCTGGTGAACTCTACTCTACTTTGTAGCAGTGTCAATACTTCAGTGTTATCACATGAAAAGATATAATAAAATATTTACACAAAAATATGAGGGGTGTATTTATTTTTATGAGAAACTGTGTGTGTGTGTGTGTGTGTGTGTGTGTGTGTATATATATATATATATATATAGTATATAATGTATGTATGAAGGTCCGCTTTTTTTAAAAGCCACACAGAACAGACTCACCATATGTAAACTGTGTCCTGCCTTTTGTAAAAAAAAAATTGCTCCTCCCTCTTTGGGTGCCAGAAGGATCAGCAAGGTCATCTCTGTCCCAGTGTGCAGTGACTCAGTGTGCTGGTTACTTGAAACTGTGCAGTATGAGCTAAACACACAGCTTACACTGCGGATGGGGAACAGGAACTGGGATGACTGTGCGCTATGACACCGATGGCACCATGGCATTGTAATTGGAAAAGAGGACCTAGAAGTGTGACAGGAGGCGGGCATTATGACAAGAGAGGGATACGTGGGTATTGTGACAGGAGAGGGGTACCTGGGCAGTGTGACGGGGGGGGGGGGGGGCAGTGTGAGCAGAGAGGGGTACCTGGGCAGTTTGACAGGAGGGGAGCAGGGTAATATAAGGGGGCAGTGTGAGCAGAGAGGGGTACCTGGGCATTGTGACAGGAGGGGGGGCAGGTTAACATAAGGAGGGGCAGTGTGACAGGCTAACATAAAGGGGCAGTGTGACAGAACACACTACTCTCGCTCTCATGTGCAGGTTACTGTCTTATGCTGGCTCCGGCCCTGACTCCCAATCATCACATACAACACAGAAGTGATAGCAAAGGATTCTCAGAATTCCCCCCTCAGGTTAGTGTTTTTCTTACCCAGCCAAGCACTGTTGATGTGGCTGACTCTGCAGCTGGTCTCTTGCAGGATCTGTGATAAACTACATGCTGATCAACCGATCATGGAGCTCCCATCCCAATATCCCCCAATTCTCCGCTGACACCCCAACACTGTGCAGATTGATCTGACAAGGGACCAGCCAGGCTCTGGAGGGGGCAGGGCCAGAGTGGACTGCCAGACTTTCTTCTTCAGCGGTCTCTTCCTTAGCAGCAGCTGAGTTCTCTGAAAAGTTGTCCAGGGCAAAGGTGCCCTCAGTGTGTAACAGGTACCTCTTCTCCTCCTGTAGGATCCCGGTTGCTCCTGTTCATTGTCTGAGTGGGCATTGGCAGAGATGTGGAAACAGAATTTCAGCAGTTCCGCCCAAAAAAAAAAAAAAAAAAAAGCCATGCGGCACAGGGTGCTTGGGGTATGCCCAGGCACACTTCTATGATAAGATATATAAGAGTACTCCATAGTCCATCACACTAGTGTCCTATAAATAAAACAAATGTCATATAGTCCATCCATATGTTCTGAAGATGTAATCCACTTCAAACACCACCTAATAGGTAAAGCACTCCCCTCTCGCCCTTGCACTCACCGACTCCTGTTGCTTATCCAAGA
The DNA here is from genome assembly GCF_042186555.1 of Aquarana catesbeiana. NCBI lineage: Eukaryota > Metazoa > Chordata > Amphibia > Anura > Ranidae > Aquarana > Aquarana catesbeiana. The sequence goes on from NC_133327.1 coordinate 542,007,282, forward strand.
TAGGCAATGGCACTTTAGATATTAAATGCAGCCTGCAGAAGAGCTCTTCTTCTCTTATCCACTCTTCCTTTAGGAAGCTTGTCAGAAAGCCCCAGATAAAAGGAAAAGGAAAGCCAAATAGTGTAATTCTATTAAAATCCAATAAAATGCCACTCACAGAAGTAATAAAGCAAATAGTCCATCATATTTCAAAAGGAAGTGTGAGAAACCATCAAGTGTGCCGCTGGCGTGGCATTTCATCCAGTCACCTTGTTCACCGACAGTGATACATACTTCTGGTAGGAGACTGAAGTCCCTTTCGGTGAACCCTTCGAAAAAGTCAGGGGAAGAAACAAGTCTGGGTCAAGCCGCACGGAGACCAGCAGTGACGTCAATCCTATGCCAGAAATGAGGTATCGCTGTCAGTGAGCGATGAGACCGTGAGAGACACCACACCAGCGGCACACTTGGCGGTTTCACACACACTTCCTTTTAAAATATGATGGGCCATTTGCTTTATTACTCTTTTTAGTGGCTTTTTTTGGGGATTTTTAATAAAAAATTGGTTTTATAGAATTACACGATTGGCTTTGCTTTTTCTGTTTTACCTGGGGCTTTCTAACAAGCTTATTAAAAAGGAGAGTTGATAAGAGAAGTAAAGATCTGCTGGAGGCTGCATTTAATATGTAAAGTGCTATTGCTTATCGTCTTAGACTCAGTTCACACCTATACAAGTTTGCTTTTGATCCGTTTCTGCGGTTCTTTTTGCTGTACGTTTCTGCACGCGCGATATTGCCGCGATTTGCATTTTCCATCTTTTATGCTTTTTTTTTTTGGTCAGTGTTGTTTGGCAGAATAAAAAAAAACGCAAAATGCGTCAAAAACAGACTACATGCTTTTCGTCAGCTTCTCCATTGAAGTCTATTGAACCAAAAAAAGCACCATTTTGCATTTAAAAAAGTCCCTGAACCTTTCCAAAAACACAGCGGCTGAAAAAAAGCATAGATGTGAACACGTCCCATAGGAAACCATGTTAAATTAAATGTAGTGCGTTTCTGAAAAAAGCCCCAAAGAAGGCATAGGTGTGAACCAGGCCTAAGATAAGCAACAGGAGGTGGTGAATGCAAGAGAGAGGGGCGTGCTTCACCTATTACGAGGTGTTTGAAGTAGATTACAACTTCTGATTAATAGCCCAATTCTCCAGTTCACACAATGCTAAAGCCTCCTTCCTCCAACTGATCTCTGGGTTTTCCCCCTTTTTTTCCCCACTCTCCCCTTTTTCACAGCCCATCTCCTCCCTTTACCCACTTCTCCTTTCTTTATTCCTCTTTCTCCAGTTTTCTTTTTTCTGACCATCAGACAACTACAGAAGTCCCAGATTTTTTTTCCCCTCATATATTATAAACTTTAAAATAAATTCTTAGATCCTCACTCCCCATTTTTATAATTAGTGACTCTCCTGCAGATTACATCTAACTACATTTGTTTGATACCTGAGTTACTTGACTCCTGGTTTACCCAGTCTCATTACTTAATCTTATGCCATAACAAAGCCATCATGACTTTACCGCTCTTTTCCTCTGCTCTTATATGCCTAGTACAAGTATTCAAACATGACAGCTATTGCTTGTTATTGGTATAATGTATCCGATGCTTACATGTCTAATGAAATATATATATATATATTTTTTTTTTTTTTAATTCAGTGTTCTAAAGTATTCTGTAGTTTCAGTGAAATGCTTTTAAGCACACTTGTCTACATGCTTTTGCTTTATTACTGTATACCTTTGTTTGATTTCTATTTTATTCAATAAATAGATTGAACAAGAAGTGGATTACAACTTGAGAACACAGACTATGCAACATCTTATTTATAGGACAGTGGAGTGATGGACTACTGAGCACTCTTTTAGCCCTTATATATGTCATGAAGCATGTTGTGATGTATTTTTTTTATTTTAATGAGTCAACACAGGCACCATTTGGTTAAAATAATTTATTTTATGTTTAATTATTTAATTCACACAGTGCTACCTTGTATTCAAGTGATGAAATAATTTATATTTTTGAGGCAATTTTGGTATTATTTATGGTGGCAGCAGTGATCAGCGTTTTGTAAAATCACTACTGAGGAAGGATACACTTTTTTTTTTTTTAATTTAGAATTATTTATCTATCACTCAATTGTATGGTGTGTTGGCTTGTAGTTTTGAGTCGATCAAGTGTCCTGCATGCACATTTGCAGACAAGGAACAAGGCTGACAGGAGGAGATAGTAGAAGATGTGCTTATCAACCTGCTTCTGTTACTGTTCTATCAAAGGTTGGGGGGCATGGAAGTGACCTAGCTTTGTTACTCTGCAACTGCAATAGCGGAAAGTCAGGTTATCAACCTGACTTTGCTGTGTGGTACGGATGTGTAAATCTCAGGAATGGATAGATGAATTCAAATTATTTGCCCCATAAAACAGCTCCCACATCTGTATTTGAATTGAGTGTTTAGCTGTTTGCCCGAAGTTTTAAACTGTACACAGTGCATGGTTTTCTCTGCAATCAAAATCAACCAAAATGTACAGTCATGTGATAAACAAAGTACACTCCATGGAAATTGTTGAAAGTCAACTTTCCATGGGGTTCTACTGTATAGCAGCATTAACTTACAAAAAAAATGCACACAATATTACAGAGTAGAATAATCATGGTTTAATAATCGTTAAAAAGGGAACAATAATTTATGAAATTAAAAAAATGTATTTTTTTTCTCCAATTTAAACGGTTTAAGCCAACATTTAAGCAATGTACGTACTAGATTTCTAAAATACAACTTTACTGCTTATGTGCAAAAAACTTGCATTGTGGACAGCTGACAAGTTTGGCTTGTCGCTTTCAGATGTTGCTAAAACTTGTCAGGATCATTCAGCAAGAATGTAAAACCCTTTAATTTACAGGACAATTTTAGTTTTCATGTTTTAATGGTTTAAAAATGCAACATAAACCAGCCATGAACAGTTTAGAAGACATTTCCCATTAGCTATAACATGTACCAAAAATGAAATGAAACCTTCTCTAATATCTATTTTAATAAGTTATAGTAAAGATATTTTAGATAGTAGTCAACAAAAAGTAAGCTGCTTTTAAAGCATATCCATCTTTCCAGTTGTGTTTTTCATACCTAGCGCTGTGGTGGGGTTTTTTTTTTTTTTAGGCACTCTTCTCAATGCTTCTGCTCTTCCCACCTGTGTGGTTGAGGGAGGGTTCCTCTAGGAAATGAAAGGGGATACCAAATAAAGCAGACAGGTTGACAAAATCTGCAGCAACTGTGAAAGAATGTTGCTGCTGCTTTTCATGGCACTGTACATAAATTGTGGGGATATTAAGGGCATACGGTAGACAAAGAGCCTCCAATTTCATTCTGAAGCTGAATGTATGCGTCAGGCCTTCTTGTTTTGCAAACTGATACAAGTTCGTAGTCTAGAAATCTATTTCTCTTTTCCCAAACCTACAAACCATGGAGTGACAAGTTTCATTTTTTTTTTTTTTATACTCAAGTACATAGAGGCAGCATATACCTCAGAAGGCACTATTATTTCCAATCTTCTATTATCATCTGTAGCCAATCTATAATAATAAAATGTCCTGATCATTAAAAAAAAAATCTTTACTTCACACCCAAGATCTGCTGTGCTGCCAGGATGACTTTGACCAGTTGAGGACACTAGACCTGACACACACACAATCACAGAAGAGCTCATCATAGTACACAGGATGCAAGTAGCATGCCCACTCCTTCTGTCCCCTTCCGTAGCTCCCATACCACTTCCCAGCAATTCTCAGCCCTTAAAACGAAGCCAAAAGTTGCCCTATGTACATACAGCAGCTCCAGATGTCCAAAAAGAACTGATCGTCAAGACAATCAGTGACATTGTTACCTTTGTATCTGCTCCCATTTCATTCATCTACAGATCAAAGTGATGAACGCTGATCTAGAGATGCTGTCAGTTGGAGCAGTTTGACAAGTAAAAGGAATCTTTATTTAATTTGTAAATAACTTTGCATACTTTGTACCAGAATATTCTCAACAAGTTATAGAATAAAATTTACACTTTAAATGTTCACTTAACAAAATGTTACTGTACAATAAAGTAAAAAAATAAAAAATAGTTGTGTTAATTTTTTGTCTAAGGATGGCATCAAAAAAGTTCATTTTTGCAAGACAATGTCACAAAAAAAAAAGTAATGACAAAGTTACTGTGGAATAAATAGGCCCACAGCAGAAATTTAAAAACTTAGGGATCCATAGGGGTGAAAGAGGAAGTGACTAAAATAAAAAATGCCCAGCTAGAGGACAGAGTGTTACCCAGGGGCCACTTGAAAGTCCTGCTCAATGTAGGAAAAGTTAGCATTTTAAACCGCAAGGACTTTCCCAATTTTGGCATGTCAGAGAGATAACTTGCTAAGAGATTCCTCCTTAAAACAGAATTGAACCCAAAAACAAAAAATATTTCAGCTTGCCAATTTTTATATATGGTGGTTGCATTAATTTATTGTGCTTTCTTTTCAATATTTTTTGCTCCCAGGAAGTGTCTTTCAACTTCCTTTAAAGAAGAACACACGAATGTAAACATTTTGCAAAATTGTTAAACTGAAGACATGCTTTTGATTATAACAGTTTCAGTTACTAGTTTGCTTACATTAAACCCTCAATGAAAAGATCAAGCCATCAAATGGCTGGTGTAACAGCTGATAACATGTACAGCACCATGGCACCTGCACATTAAACAGAGGCAATGATGGCAGCTTCCATGGCTAAAAAAGATGTGGGTTTATTTCCACTTTAACAGACCAAGCTATCCAGCAAAAGTAGTAGTTAGGGGTTTGAGACAAACCATTAACACTGACAAGGGTACTTACAATGGTGAATTTTTATTAATTTATGTAAAACCAATTTACCAAAAGGAAAAAAACTTTGCTGTAATTGCATATAAAAGTGTCAGCTGGAGTTTGGCCTTATTTTCATTGTGCAAGTCTGTCTACACTACCGTGCAAAAGTTTTAGGCAGGTGTGAAGAAAACGCTGTAAAAATGCTTCACATGCCTGACGAAGGGGTCCTTGCGCGACTCCAAAACGTTGCACTATGCCTTCTGTAATGAGATTACTCTTCATTAAAGATTTGAACATAATTGACGATTGTGGCGTGCTGGCAAATATGTACATTTGATAAGTATCTGCCTCTATCTCAGCGTTGAGAACACCGTTGATCCTGACCAAATCTCCAACTCCATTTGCAGAAATGCAGCCCAAAACTTGCAAGGAGCCTCCACTATGCTTCACTGTTGCCTGCAGACACTCATTGTACTGCTCTCCAGCCCTTGGAGAACAAGCTGCCTCCTTCTAGAGGCAAATATTTCAAATTTTGACGCCTATGTCCAGAGCACCTGTTGCCATTATTCTGCCCCCTGGTTCCTATGTTTTCATGCATAGTTGAGTCGTTTAGCATTGTTGCCACGTTAGTGGTATGGCTTCCATTTAGACTACTTTTTGCCAGACTTCCCTGGAAAGTAGATGGGTGTACCTGGGCTCCACTGGTTTCTGCCTGTGTCTACAGTCCTCGTTGCCCGTTTCATTGTGCTTCTTCAAAAGAACTTGAACAGCATCTTGAAACTGCAGTCTGCTTTGAAACTTTTTTTTTTTTTTTTTTTTTTAGGGCTCTGAAGTGGGTTTACCCTCAAAATGTGTAAGCCACATAGGATGCTGAAGGGTCTTCCCATGGTAGCCGTTGAGCAGTGTGGATCTGGAAGCAGTCTCATCTGTTATTTATGATATATTCACAAACGCATGTGAAAAGGGAGTGTATCACTTGGTGCGCCCTCTGTTTGCGGTTTTGTAGTGTTGAAATCCCTTCTTGGGAGAGACCTTGCTTATGCAGTATAACTACCTTGTGTCTTGTTTGCTGTGCTCAGTTTTGCCATGGTGTATGACCTGTGACATGGCACGGTCTTCACAACCGCACCTTGGTAGCAGTTTGGCTGTTTCAGTTAATGATTACATATGAAATTGATGATCATTAGTACCTGCTTGGTATAATTGATCACACACCTGACTCCAATCCTACAAAATCCCTGACTGCAAGTGTACAAAGTGTGCAAGTGTAACAATTGATGCTGGTTTGAAGCCAAAAGGATAGTCAAATAAAATATCGATTTGATTTAGATTTTTCTTCTGTTCCCTCACTTTCTATTTTGTAAATTGATAAAAAAAAATAAACAACTAAAACATATTTTTGAAAGCACTCTTACTTTACAGCATATCTTTAGACCTGCCTAAAACTTTTGCACAGTAGTGTAAAAATGCTAGTGCATCTAAAAACTACCCTTTCCCCAGGTTTACAATGCTACTGTCCAAAAGATGTCTCAGTTGCTCCTCCAAGTGCACAGATACCATAAAACGAAGTATGCTACTGGCCAGATCACCAAGTGAAAATAAGAAAAAAAAAAAAAAAAAATCTAATCTAATGCAGCCACCACATTTAAGATTGGGAAGCATTCACATTTTCAGTTTTGTTCTTGGGTTTAATACAGCTTAAGTATCTTTGTGCATACTGAATACCCTCAGATTCCAACCTAAAAACTTAAACTATGAGCTGACATTTAAGGTAACTAGTTTAAATAGCCTGTGTGTTCAATTCCAGGAATTTGCCAGGCTTGTACCTTTATGACTGAAATGCTACCTGTTTTTTGTCCCCATTTAAATATATATATATATATATATATATATATATATATATATATATATAATAGATGAGTGCCCCATGTATGATGACCATGGCTGTTAATAAAACTGGTCATAGCAAGTGTACAGTGAATGGCAATGTACGCAGTCCTTTTCACACTGCTTTTATCCTACATGGTTCGTACATGCAGAGGTACATAGTTAAGTGTTCTTGCATAGCAAGACCACTTACTGTTATCTCACATATATATTATTATTCTTATTATAGCCAAATTTACCACCCTAACTCCTCCCACAGTTTTTACACTACATAGACAAGTTATATACCGAAACGTGCGGATTGTTCCAGATTGGTGTGCTATTACTTTGTGGAATGTTTTGCCAAATGGTTCACGAAATATCGTCGTTTTTGCGGCCAAATTGGTCCCATAGGAATGAATGGCGAAATGTTCAAAAATAAAGTGGGAGGTGACAAAAGCTGAAAAATCAGGACATGATTTCTAAACTGCCGCCACTCCCTCATTTTCAAGCCCACCCACACAAATCTTATATCAAAACGTTCAGCTATCCCTGCTGCCACTAAACATGTCCACGGCTAAGCCATAGTCCTGATAGTTTTCACAATATGACCATTTTCATCCATTGACATTCATTGAAACTACACTCTAGCCCCTTCAAATTTGAAGGGCAATTTCTAAACTGCGACTGTGCCTCCATTTTTAAATATTTCAGAGACATACTATACATCAAAATCTAGGTCTGGGTCTTGTGAGTCTCACAATATAAAGATCTTCGCTGTAGGATTTATAGTTTTTAAAATACGACAGTTTGAATTACTGCACAGTTATTACATCTATCATGATCCTGTGTATTGAGCAGTGGTTATGAAGCATAAACAGGACATGAGCGTTGCTAGGAAACAGTGGGAGTAAACACAAGATGCTGAGACCCCCAAATGCATGTGGTCATACAGTACCTTCATCTGCTAGGCTTGATAATGCTTGTAGACTACTGGTGGAGGCAAGAACACTTCACACAATTTCCCCAGAAATTGTAGCTTTTCTAGTTATAAGAACATGTACAACAGAGGTTATTACACACACATCCGCAGCTAGTGGGCCTTAAGAGGTTAAACTTCGTGATGTTGAAAAAAGGATCTAGCACTGGGTGGATCTGCTATCATCAGTGGATTCTTTCATATGCCCTTCCAGGTCAAAGACTCCCTTAAACCACTTGCGGAAAGATATTCTCCTGTATGTGTGGGGGCCTGATACATAAAGGATAACTGGAACAATCCAGAAGATGACAATTTGGGCCACTCAACAAATTCAACTTTCAACTCTCAGAAAAATCCACAAAAAATGTAAAAGCTTTCTTTAAATCAGAAGCAACAGCATAGTAGCTGTAGTGGTGTGGAGCACATCAGACTGACAACACAGATGGACAGATGCATGTGCATGCTTCAGGTCATAATGGAGTGCTAGGTTTCAGTATTAGTTCTCAGTATTATCAGATGTACTTGAAAGCACATGCTTTTGGCCCACAGAACATAGACAAACAGAATGGCATCACAGAGAAATGACACACGGACACCAAATGCCAAAATTGGGGGAGCACTTCTGCTATAGACAAAGGTTTTATCTACATAACTACTCCTAAGACAATTCTCATCAGCTGGCCAAATAATTACAGCATAGTGTAGTACTAAAACATCCCTTTTAAAATTAGTACCCATTACATTTCTAAAAAGATAAAATACCTCTACAAATGTCCTTCATGTAAACCGTATTTCATACCCTTTAATATAGGAACAATGGAAGAAAGGACTTTACACCGACATTTAAAAAGAAACTGTGCAGCAAAATTCATTAAATACAATCTCCTAAAGAATAAAGAATCTGATCCAATAAAACATACAGACATCACATTCACACTTGCAGAGGACTTGTTCCAATTAAGAGTCATGCTACTCCAGCAACTTCCTAAATAAAAAAATATTGACAGAGCTCGCTGTGCTTTGGAAGTAATAATTAGAACACGGGGGTTGGTAGCTTCAATGTATACACTACAAAACAGACTGACATCTGTACTCAAGGCTCCCCTGTGTCATTAGGATTTGGTCATCAGAAAAATAACACATAAAAATCCTCTGCAGAAAGAGCAGCAATCCATAACAACAAAGTTGTAATGAAAAGAAACTGTCCATCCTTCAGAATATTTCCCTCCTGCACCTGAAGGCACTCCGCCAGGATGTTCCCAATCCACTTAGTCACTATCAGATTCATCTTTATATTTAGCTCTTATGGTTTGTCCATTTTGAAGAGGCATCTCCTCGTAGTCACTCCTGTGAACACACAGATATATTAGAAAGCTTTTATATCACCAATGTGCTTAAATACAAAGCTTATGATAACATATGAATGGAGAACATAACGTATGTGATGTGAGAAGTAGAAAGCAACAACTTTATTCAATTATATATATATATTTTGTATACACAGTATATAGGGGTTAGTTTACTAAAAAAACTGGAGAGTGCAACATCTGGTGCAGTTGTGCATGGATGCCAGTCTCTAACTTTATTATTATTATACAGGTTTTATATAGTGCCAACAGTTTGCACTGTGCTTAACAAAATAAAGGCAGACATTACAGTTACATTACTGTTGGTACAAGAGGAATCAGAGGGCCCTGCTCATTAGAACTTACAATCTAAAAAGGAAGGGTCAACTGATACAAAAGGTAATAGCTGTGGGTGATGAGCTGATGGAGGAAGTAAAACCATGTTAGTTAGAAACAGGATAGGCTTCTTTAAAGAGAAGGGTTTTCAGGGATCATCTAAAGATGGATAGATTAGGGGACAGTCGGACAGATTGGGGTAGGGAGTTCCTACCCGAATCTGTCCAACTGGGAGGATGGGAGAAGCTCTGTAGAAATCCTGGAGGCGAACATGGGAGGAAGTGACAAGGGAGCTAGCGAGCAGGAGGTATTGGGAGGACTGAAGAGAGCGGCTTAGTTGGTATTTTGGGACTAGGTTAGTGATGTAGCTGGGGGCAGAGTTATGGATGGCTTTGTAAATTATTGTTGCACTTTGAATTTAATTTGTTGGGTGAGTGGAAGCCAAGGGAGGGATTGGCACAGAGGGGTGGAGGGACACTGAATGGTTGATAAGGTGGGTGAGTCTTGCAGCGGCATTCATTATGAACTGAAGGGGGAATAGTCTATGAAAGGGTAATAAAATGAGGAGGGCGTAGCAGTAGTCATGGCGAGAGATAACCAGGGAGTGAATTAGAAGCTTGGTAGTGTCATTAGTTAAATAAGGGGGCATAATCTGGAAATGTTGCGGAGGCTAAGGCAGCATGATTTGGACAGGGATTGTATGTGGGCCTGAAAGGACAGTTCAGAGTCTAAGGTTACCCCTAGCACCCTGACATGTGGGGATGGACTGATAGATGTGCCATTGATCTTGACAGAGAAGTCAGGGGAAGGGGCACGTGGGGGAGGAAATATTAAGAGCTCAGTTTTAGATAGATTCAGTTTGAGGAAGTGGTTTGACATCCGGGCTGATATGTCTGTTAGTAAATCAGTGATGCGTGAGGAGATTGATGGGGTGAGCTGAGGGGCAGAGAGATAGATTTGGGTGTCGTCAGCATATAAAATGGTAGTGGAAGCTATGGGAGGCCATCAGCTGACCCAGGGAGGATGTGTAGATCGAGATTAGTAGAGGTCCAAGGACAGAACCTTGTGGGATCTCAACGGTAAGAGGAGTTGGAGAGGAGGAAGTGGAGTTGTAAGTCACACTGAAGGTGCGATGAGATAGGTAAGATTCGAACCAACAGAGTGCAGTCATGGAGACCAAGCAAATTGAGTTTTTTGAGGAGGAGGGGGTGGTCAACTGTATCAAAAGGCAGCGGAAAGGTCCAAGAGTAAAAGTACGGAATAATGACCGTTGGTTTTGGCTGTTAGTAAGTCGTTTGTGAGTTTTAGGAGGGCAGTTTCTGGGGAGTGCTGTGGGCGAAATCCAGACTGAAGAGAATCAAGAAGGTTATTTTCAATGGAGGTGGTCGCTCAGTCGGTTGTAGACTAACCGTTCAAGGAGTTCGGAGGCAAAAGGGAGTAAAGAGATGGGTCTTAGGTTGTTAAGATTGGTGAGGATCTAGTGAGGCATTTTTTGGTATGGGAGTGACTAGCGCATGTTTTAGAGGGTTGGGGAAGATGCGGATAGAGTAGAATAGAGTCAGATGGTGACTGTAGTATTTGAGAAGGAACAGGGGGCAGGAGGTTAGGTGGGCGTTAGAAAAAAGTTTAGTGACTTCCTCTATAGTAGCTGGGTTAAAAGAGGGAAGTATTGATTATACAGGAGGACAAGGAGTGTAAAGTGAGGGAGATATCTGTAGAGCGGAGATCTCGAGACAAATTGTCTCAATCTTATTTTTGAATTAATTAGCAATCCCCTGGGCAGTGAGTAAGTTAATGGGTGGAGGTAATGGAGAAGAAGTAGAGTGGTAAAAGGTAGAAAAGAGTTGATGGGGACAGCATGAGAGGGTGTTAATGAGAGTGATAAAGTAGGTCTGTTTGGCAGTGTGGAGGCAGGAATGGTATTTTTGGAGGGCAGATTTATACCGGCTGAAATCTTGCTGTGACTTAGTCTTGCTCCACAGACGCTCAAGAGCGCGGCTACTTTTTTTAGGGGCTTCTGGCATTCTCTGTCAGGGTTGTAGCGGTCGGGGCTTGATTCTGTGCGTAGTGAGGGGGGCGAAGGTATCCAGGGTTGATGACCGTGAACTGTTGTAGACAGAAGTGGCCAAGCTGAAGTCCGGACAACTTCAGCTTGTTCAATTAAGCTTGGACAATAAAACATGGAAGCGGATTGGTTTCTATGCAGAGCTGCACCAGATTTTGCACTCTTATTTTAGTAACCCCCATAGTGTTCAAGTAAATGCAAGTATTTATATATTCTTAAAGAGAAGGCTTTAGTCAAGTTACAAAATTTTCACTAGAAACATCATTAGTATTCATAGGGAGCGGTTTCTGTAATTAGGCACTTAAATTGCAATAAAATCAAATCTTTTCATATGCAATATGGATTAAAATACCTCCTAACTGCAGTGTGCCCGCGGCACCCGAAGCCAGCACCTGCTTATTTCCGGCATTTCAGTGTGGCTCTAACGCGCATCCAATTCTTGCGTATGCCCAGTAATCACACAGTGCAGCGCAGAGCATGTCCAAAGATTCCGGGGGATTGCTAATGCTGATTTCACAGAAGTCAACAGGACAATGCTTATGATGTCAAATCGCCTGGGCAGCGTGCACATTTTGAAGAAGAAGAAAAAAAAAAAAAAAAAAAAAAAAAAAAGGGGGGGGTACTTCGCAACAACAGCAAAAAAAAAAAAAAAAAAAAAACTGCTGAGTTAGACTTACTGGTAACTCCTTTTCTGAGAGTCTTCCAGGACAGCCCACGAGACCTAGAGCTCCTCCTACCAGGACAGGAAACACGTTACCCCCACCAGATAAAAGGGCGGTCCTCCAGGCCCCATGTCAGTCTTCTCAAGAACCGTAGGACGTCCCTGCAAAACATATGCATAATACACATAACTTCAGACAAAACCGGGTGGGAATCCGGCTGTCCTGGAAAACTCTCAGAAAAGGAGTTACCGGTAAGTCTAACTCAGCTTTTCTTCAAGCGTCTTCCAGGACAGCCCATGAGACGATGAGCCAGAACTTACCAGTCTAGGAAGGGACAACTGCCTAAACGACCAAACGCCTGCTCCTGAGCAGATAGGAGATCCAGGTGATAAGGTTTAACGAAGGTCAAATAACTGGACCATGTGGCAGCCCTGCAAATTTGTTCCGGTGAGGCACCAGCCCTCTCAGCCCAAGACGTAGTCAAGGCTCTAGTTGAGTGCATAGTAACAAAAGGCGGAGGCACTTCCTTAATTTTCAGTTTCAGAGATAGCTTGCTTTATCCATCTAGCCAATGTGGCTTTAGATGCACTATTTCCCTTGTGCGTTCCTGAAAAGAGGACAAACAAGGCATCAGTTTTTCTAAAGGTCTTGGTGACCTCAAGATAGATGAGGAGAATCCTTCTCACGTCTAAAAAAACTAAACTTTTTCTTGGTCGCCCTGTGGCGAACTACAAAAGGTTGGCAGTACAATGTCCTGAGATCGGTGGAATGTATTGGCCACCTTAGGCAAACAAACTGGGTCAGTTCTTAAAACAACTCGATCCTCAAAAATCGTGAGGAAATGCTCCCTCACTGATAGGGCCTGCAACTCACTTACCCTATGAGCTGAGGTAACAGCTACAAGAAAAATTGTTTTTAATGTAAGTAACCTAACTGAAATATCCTTGAGAGGCTCAAAAGGAAATTCAACCAGAGTTTGAAGTACCAGGGACAGGTCCCAAGTTGGACAATTCTCACCACTACTGGCTTGGCCCTAGAAATTGATTTGAAAAATCTGGCTATAGTGCTATTTTCCAGGAGAGAAAACTGGAGGAAAACACTGATGGCTGCCACCTGTACCTTTAAAGGTACTAACAGCAAGACCTTTGTCGATACCCTCTTGAAAAAAAATTCCTAAATTGAAGGAATATCACGAGTTAATCTTTGATTTTCAGATAACCATAAGTTAAATCTTTTCAAAACCTTGGAATATATTGCTCTAGTGACTGGTTTTCTGCAATTTACCAGAGTCTTGACTACTTTGTCAGAGAACCCCTGGGCGCTCAGTATCTTTTCTTCAGATACCAAGCCATCAAGCTTAAGGAAACCACCTGTGGGTGTGACACTGGACCCTGCGATAGTAAATCTTCTTTCTTCGGAAGACTCAGTGGAGGCTCTGAGACCAGAGTCTGTAGCAGGGAAAACCATGGCCTCTTGGGCCAGAAAGGGGCGATTAGGATAAGATCTGTTTCTTCTAGAAGAAACTTCCGGAATAAGTCTGATCGGCGGGAAGGCGTAACAGAGGCCAAATGGCCATGGATTTGCCAGAGCATCGATCCCCAATGATTGATCTGCTGCGTTCAGGAAAAGAACCTCTGTCTTGCGGTTGTTTTGATTTGTGAACGGGTCTGCTTTGGGACATCCCCATCTGTTGGTGAGATCCGCAAAGACTTCGGGATGAAGGGACCAGTTGTCTCGATCTACTCGGTAGTGGCTGAGATAATCTGCCACACAATTTTGTGTCCCCTTCAGGTGCACAGCTGTAATTGAAGCTAGATTCCCTTCTGCCCATGATAAAATCTCCTGGGCAATAGATTGAAGTGTCCAGCTCCTCGTGCCTGTATGTTGAGGTACACGATTGTTGCAATATTGTCGGATAGAATTTGGAGATTGTGACCCTTGATTTCCGTCTGAAATGACTGCAAGGCTCTCTGAACTGCTAACAGCACTCTCTGATTGGATGAAGCACTTGCTTCCCTCGAGGACAACTCTCCTTGTACCACTGCGTTGCTGAGGTGGGCTCCCCATCCCCAGGAACTCGCACCCATAGTGATCCTTTGGGATATAGGAATGGACCATGGGAGACCTCTTGTTAGGTGCAGGTTTGTCCTCCACCACCACAAGCTTCTCTTTACCCTGGCGGGTAACTAGACCCTTGATTCCAGGGACCTTGCGTCTCCGTCCCAGTTCGTTAATAGAAAGAGCTGTAATGGACATTGATGAAATCTTGCCCATGGCACTGTGGGAAAGCACGAGGTCATCAGACCCACTGCTCTCAAAACCTGTCTCAGCGAGACCGACTGGTTGGTCTGTAAGGCTGACATTGTTTGCATCATTTTTGTAATCTTCTCCTGTGGACGAAACACTTTTTGGTCTTCCGAGCAAAAGTCGTATTCCAGATATGTCACCTTCTGGGCCAGAATAAGGGAAGACTTCTCTACGTTTATTAACTAGCCTAGGGACTGCAGGAAGTCTTGTACAGTCTGGAGATCCGCTAATAACTTTTGGTATGACTCTGCCACCACAAGGAGGTCGTCCAGGTAAGGGATAATAGTTATCGCCTTTCTCCCCCAACACCTTTGTAAAAATGCATGGGGCTGAGGACAGACCGAAGGGGAGAGCTTGGAATTTAAAGTGCCGAGTCTTTGTTCCCATCTTGACTGCTAGTCTCAAGAATCTTTGAAAGGCTGGATGGATAGGGATGTGTAGGTAAGCATCCCTCAAATCCAAAGTGGCCATAAAAGCAGTTTGGGTAAAGCAGGTTTTTGATTGTGATAACCGTCTCCATACGAAAGTGCTTATATCTGATTGAACGGTTTAAAGACCGAAGGTTCAGGATAAGCTGATACTTTCCTGACGGCTTTCTGATGACAAATATATGGGAGTAAAACCCCTTGCCCTGATCTGACCGGGGAACAGGGATCAGGACTTTTTCATCTAATAAGTCTCCAATTTGGAGACTCAGAGCCTTCGCTTTTTCCCGATCTTGGGGAGGGAAGGTGACCAATAACCGCTCCGGTGGTTGGTGAGAAAATTCCAGCCTGTGCCCATTGGTCACTAGGTCCAGGATGAAGGGGCTTGAGGTCACTGCTGCCCATTGTGGGAGAAAGGCCCTCAAATCTTCCTCCCACTGGGGGACACGAGTCACTGTGGCTTATTGGGTTGTTGTGGATTAAACAAGACCCCCCCTTTACCTTTGCTCCCTGTCCAATGTTTTTTGAGCCTGTTGTCCTTTTCTCTAGGATCTTGCTGCCTACCTTGGCCACGAAAAAAAAACTTTCTGGCTGTCGGGTTTTTCTTTTTCTCTGGAAATGCCTTTTTCCTATCAGCTGTGCCTCCTGCAGTCCTGGGCCAAAAAGATGATCACCCGTTAAGGGAAGCCCACATAGGCGCAACTTTGAGGCTGAATAACCTGACCAGGTTTTAAGCCATAGGCTTCTTCTGGCCGAATTCACTAAGGCCGAAGTCCTGGCTGACATTCTTACTGACAGCTCAGCGAAGCTGGCCCCCCTACAATCAGCACAAATAAAAACTCAAGTATGTTTCTTTAGAGCTACGTTTGTTTTGTGCTGCTAAAATTTCTGTCCTATCTTTTATCGTTCTTGCGTTATTGATGACTTATTAAAGGTCACCAAAGGTCACTCATCCCCCCTACAATGCCTAAATGACACGAAACTGGTCTTGTTGGTTAGTGCTACGTTTGTGCTGCTAAAATTTCCTTTCTATCTTTTATCGTTCTTGCGTTATTAATGATTTATTAAAAGGTCACCAAAGGTCACTCAGCCCCCCTACAACACCCAAATGACACAAAAAGCCTTGTTGGTTTGTGCTGCTAAAATTTTTATTTGTGCTGTTATGGTTTTTAAGTTATAACGGTTTTTTAAACCCCACGCACTTTGCCCCGCCCCTACAATCAGCACAAATGAAAACTCAAGTGCGTTTCTTTAGTGCTACGTTTGTGCTGTTTAAAAATTAATGCAAAAACGATAACAGAGAACGAAAATTTAAACAGCACAAACGTAGCACTAAAGAAACGCACTTGAGTTTTCATTTGTGCTGATTGTAGGGGCGGGGCAAAGTGCGTGGGGTTTAAAAACCGTTATAACTTAAAAACCATAACTGCACAAATAAAAATTTTAGCAGCACAAACCAGCACAAACCAACGAGGCTTTTTGTGTCATTTGGGTGTTGTAGGGGGGCTCAGTGACCTTTAAAAATTAACGCAAAAACGATAACAGAGAACGAAAATTTAAAGGTCACTGAGCCCCCCTACAACACCCAAGAGACACAAAATTGGGCTGTTGGTTAGTGCCTTATTTGTGCTGCTAAAATGTGTATTTGTGCTGTTATGGTTTTTCAGTTATAACAGCTTGTTTATATTTGATAACAACCCACCCACTTCGCACCTCATGTTATTAAATCTTAAAAACAAACATACTATTTGTTAGTTCTACCCTTGTGCTTTTTTGTGTCATAAAAATAAAAATTTGTGCTGCTTTTATTTTTAAGATAATAGCAATTTGTTTTTTTCCAGATGATGACATCACCCCCCCTCCTGAAAGCAGCCATGGGATCACAGTGAGGTATGAGTGCCTGTGATCAGTCCAGTAGACTGCGTGGTGGCAGCAGTCAGCAGGTGGATGTGGCAGCAGAACCGGCTGGTGGCAGATGAGCTGGCAACTAGCTGTGTGAAGTTGGAACTCCATGTTTGTAAAACCTGAATAAAAATATACTATTCGTTTGTGCCGCAAAAATGAGTGTTTGTGCCGCTTTGGTTTCGGAGATATTGTGCGTTATAGTTACTGAAACCCCACCCACTTTGCACCTCATGTTGTTGAATTTTAAAAATAAACACACCATTCCTTTGTGCCGCAAAAATGAACTTTTGTGCCGCTTTGGTCTCCGAGATATTGTGTGTTATAGCTGTGTGAAGTTGCCATGTTTGTAAAACCTGAATAATAATATACCATTCGTTTATGCCGCGTTTGTGCTGGTTTGTGCCGCAATAATGAGCGTTTGTGCCGGTTCGGTTTCTGAGATATTAAACATTCAATTGAATGTAAGCCCCGCCCACTTTGCACCCCATGTTGCTGAATTTTAAAAACAAACACGCCATTTGTTTGTGCCAGTTTGTGCCAGAAAAATATACGTTTGTGCCGCTTTGGTTTCGGAGATATCGTGCGTTATAGTTGTTGAAACCCCGCCCACTTTGCACCCCACGTTGCTGAATTTGAAGACAAACACGCCAGTCCTTTGTGCCGCGTTTCTGCTGGTTTGTGCCGCAAAAATAAAATTTTGTGCTGCTTTGGTTTCGGAGATATTGTGTGTTATAGGTGTGTGAAGTTGCCATGTTTGTAAAACCTGAATAATAATATACTATTCGTTTGTGCGGTGTTTCTGCTGGTTTGTGCCGCAAAAATAAACTTTTGTGCCATTTTGGTTTAGGAAATATTGTGCATTATAGTTGCTGAAACCCCGCGTCCAGAGGATCTCACAGCGCGGGTAGCAACTTGGATCCTTAAAAATTTCTAGAAAAGAGGGGCTTGATTGTTATGTGTATAAATTATGTACCTATGAATTTGTGGATGTTCTTCAGCCCCTAAACAAACTACAAAAGATTAGGTGTCCCAAACAGAGAGGGGACCAAGAAAAAGATGGGGCTTACTGAAGAGCAATACACGTGAGGATTAATTAATCAATCAAAAATTTATTGAAGTGGTACAACACTTAAGACACATTGATAAAAGAGTTTAAGCCATTTTGCTAAACTGCCCTAAATACAGATTGTCGACTGGCCTGTGTGGGTCAGTCAGTACAACCACAGACTGGGGGACAAAAACAACATACAATAAGACTTGACAAACAACAGCGTCCGAACTCCAAGGAAACTGATGTCTGAACAGCCAACCACCAATGGGATTGTCCAGCATTTGCTGAGTATGGCTGTTTAGGCAGACATCAATCCCCCTCGTGGGGCTTGAGCCAAGTATGGAAATGTATTGCTCTTCAGTAAGCCCCATCTTTTTCTTGGTCCCCCCTCTGTTTGGGACACCTAATCTTTTGTAGCAACTTGGATCCCCTGCGGTTGCTGGACGAGATGGCAGACGTGGACAGGCTGCTTTTCCAGCTCAGGGCGGAGGCGGCATCCAGAGGAGCGGAGTGGCTGCAGGAGCAGCTCTAATCTGTCCTGCGAGATTGAGCCTCGGTCAGGGACAGGGGGGCAGGAGTCTGTATGAGCTCGGAGGTCTCGGCCCCTGAAGCCCTTTTCTCCGGTCTCCTCCCCCAGAGCTCGGTGCCACATTGGGAGTCCCATGCGGACCCCTTCAGGACTACCTGCAAAATGATCGGCTGCGCCCGGGGGTGGTGCTCCTGGAAGGAATCCCCTTTATCGTTGGGGGGCAGGGCTTCCGAGGGTGTCTGTCTCTCCCCGGCATCAGGATCAGGAACAGGCGGGCTCCTCCCCCCGGAGATGAGTCAGCGGGGGCAGAGCCTCGGCAGGGGAATCGTGCTGCTACGGCCCCCAGGCCCTTTACCTCCGTGGCCGGTGGCTCTCACAGGACCAGCCAGCACCAGGTGATGTAGGAGGTGCGGAGGAGCGGCGGTGTGAGACCAGTGGTAAGCGCCCAGGGCTCTGGGCACTCCTGTAAGGTGACCCAGAAATCGGTGGGTGGAGCTGGTGCAAGCAGGCAGGGCCAGCAGCCGCACGGATTCTCTGCATCCAGGGCCACTTCTCCTGGGGTGCTGGCAGGGAGAGGAGACGTGAAGATAGATGAGAGATCGGAGGGCAAGTTGTCCACTTCAGAGGGGGGAGGAGTCGCATGGACGCCCTGCATCAATGGAGTTGGGACCTGCGGCTGGTGGGAACCTTCCAAGGCAGCCTGGTAAGTCTACTACTTCTTCTAACAGGTCTGTGTTTTCTGCTGTTGATATTGTGTGTCTAGGGGGGACGGCTCTCTCCCAAATGGAGTTGGCGGCTCTGCGGTCTGATTTGCCCATGCTTTCTGCAACTTCTAGTGCAGGCCGTGGTCACGCCACATCTAGGTCAGATGAGGGGTTGCAGGGGTACCTTTTGGATTTGAGGGAGCTGGTCCAGCTATTTGAACCAGAAACGAGTGCCAAAGCCGTGGATCCCGCCGGTGGGTGGGTCAGAGGCGACAAGGCTGGCTTCTGTGTCCAGGGTTGATTCCCCCGCGGCGGTGGTGCCCGCCAGTGGCAATCCTGGAGGCGGGCCAGTCTGCGGAGGGGCACAAGTTGACGTTGGGGGACAAGGCTGAGTCCTCAGGGGAGGCCGTTACCAAACAGGATTCAGTCAGCTTGGCCGACTCTGCGCAATGTGAGGTTTACGTTTGTTTTGAGGGGTCTCTGGGTGCGCACCTGAAGCCGAAATTCCGCAAAAAAATTTGGAAGGGTGAGTATATGGGGATATTCTCTCTGCTACCTCTGGAAAAAATTTATCTGGATAGGGTCAAGCCAGAGGAGAGCAAAAAGGAGGATGAAGAAAAATAGCTGTACAAGCTTATCCCGCGGACTTTCCCTAACTGGCTGCAGGTTTTTGCCATTATGGCAAGTGTAGTTAGGGAGAAGAATCCGGTACACTGTTTGGTGCTCTTCTGTTATCTTGACGTCATCAGGGAGGCCTACAGGGTATCTACATGGTTGAGGTATGACGAGCAGTTCCGGCAGCAAAGATCTATCCGCCCGTCCTTGCAGTGGGACCACGACGACATTAGTTTGTGGATGCGACTTATGACCTTGGCGCAAGGCCCCTAATCAGTTTTTTCAGGGGGGGCCGGTGGCATGGGTATGGTAATGCATGGAGATATATATATATATATATATATATATATATATATATATATATATATATATATATATATATATATATATATATATATATATATATATATATATATATATATATATGTATGGGTTGCCATTTATTCTGAATGGCCACCTCAATGTACAAATAGATACAAATCTGCCCAAAACACGCATATGCTATAACACACAATGTAAACGGTGTACACTGTGGTGCACTGCATTGTGAAAATTAGACTGGTGCTTTTCTAATGTGCTGAGGTATGTTGAGAGCCCAACTAAAATATATGGGCTGCCATAAAGCAACGTGCCCCAGGGCACAAAAATGCAAAATGTGAATGAAGAGGTGTGAAGAAAAAAAAATTATTAGTACTCCACAATTACACAAAAGCAAACATCCTACCCGTATATTACATCATCATCTGAGTCATTTAGCATCGAAAAGGCAGGATTATCTTTCAACTGTGATTCTGTAAAAGAAACAGAAGGAAATAAATTGATGCAATTCTAATAAAGCAATTAATCATATTATTAGCCATATATTCATTAAACTCTAAGGCTGCATTCACACCTCAGGGTTTCGTTTTCAGGTAGAAAGTCATGTGATTTTACCGCAATTTTGTACAGGTCAAAAGGTCACCAATGTAAAAAGCGGAAAAACGCCTGTAAGCTGCCTAACAAGCTCATGCACTTTTGTGAGCTTCAGGCGTTTTGCTTCAGGTGACAAAACGCTCAGATGTCAACAGGTGCCATTGAAATGAATGGGATTTTGCTTGTTGAGCGTTTTTCCAGGCATTTTTTCCGGCATTTTACGAGCTGAAAATGCTCGGGTGTGAATGCAGCCTTAAACCCCTTTCACACTGAGGCACTTTACAGGCGCTATAGCGCTAAAAATAGAGCCTGTAAAGCGCCTCTCCTTTCACTCCAATGTGAAAGCCCGAGTACTTTCACACTGGAGCGGTGCGCTGGCAGGACACAAAAAAAAGTCCTGCAAGCAGCATCTAAAGCGCCCCTTCCCACTGAAATCAATAGGCAGCGCCGCCGAAGTGGCGCTTTTAATCCTTTTTCAGGTCGTTAGCGGGGGTCAAAAGCTCCCCCCACTAGTGGCTGAAAAAAACGACAGTAAAGCACTGCTAAAAATAGCGGCACTTTACCACCGATGCCCGGCGCTGCTCAGTGTGAAAGTGCCTTAACTGCTGTGTAGATCTTGCCACTAGAGGCTGATGTAGGGTAATGGATTTACAGCTTAATAAAGTAGTTCTATATGAAAAAGACAATGGGAATGAGACAACACTCCTTTCCGCTAGCCTACTCCCCCCTTATCTCTTTTACCTCACTTCAATATTAGTTTTTTTTTTTTACGCTTCTTTAGAACACCTAGGTGTACGTTTATCAAACAGAGATACTTTATCTCATTGTCAGTTCTAAGCAGTCTCAGAGAACTACTCAGAAGGAGAAGAGAGAAGTTTTTCCTCTGAGATCTGAGTAGAAGGGGAAGGTGCCTGTGATCTCCTGAGACAGCTGTGTGATTACAGAGCAGCGGAGTTTTAAAAGTGAAACCAAAGTTAAAAAGACTAATTACATGAAAATAATAAGCATTGTTTTTTTTTTTTTTTACACACATTTTGGTACATTCTTAAAATGTGTATTTTGGCTCTTTTTCATTGTTCATTTAGGCTTTATGTGTATTTGCTTTTTATGTGTATTTTGGCAAATAGCCCATTTGCTAGACACTTTTGGGGCGCTATTAACAATGGCACCGCAAGCATATCATGCATTGTGCATGTGTTTCCGAAATGTACACAAAAACGCAGGTAAAAAATAGCCAAAATACATGTTAAAAAAAAAAAAGCACATAAAATGTGCGAAGATGAGTTTTAAAAAACAAGCCAAAATGTGTTTTGAAAAAACTCAGCAAAAAATTGCATCAAAAACTACCAAAATGCGCACAAAAAAGGCCCAAAAAGCCAAATTGAATTTTTTTTAGGCATGGAGCATTGTGCATTTTTTCAATGTGCCTTTTGGCATGTTGGTAGTGTTTTTGTCAAACAAAATGTGTGCAAAATGGATGTCTAACTGCATTTGGGGTGCCATTAACAATGAATAGCACCCAAAAATGCATTGCGTATTTTGACACAATTTTACAGCAATTTGGAATTGTGTCAAGAATTGCGCAATTCTGTCAACAATTCTGCACTGCTCAGATGTGAATGGCTCCTAAAAGAAAATATCTAATAACTATACTGTGCGTGTGGGTGTGAGTACACCCCCACATTTTTGTAAATATTTTATTACATCTTTTCATGTGACAACACTGAAGAAATGACACTTTGCTACAATGTAATGTAGTGAGTGCACAGCTTGTATAACAGTGTAAATTTGCTTTCCCCTCAAAATAACTCAACACACAGCCATTAATGTCTAAACCGCTGGCAACAAAAGTGAGAACACCCCTAAGTGAAAATGCCCAAATTGGGCTCAATTAGCCATTTTCCCTCCCCGGTGTCATGCGACTCGTTAGTGTTACAAGGTCTCAGGTGTGAATGAGGAGCAGGTGTGCTAAATTTGGTGTCATCACTCTCACTCTCTCATACTAGTCACTGGAAGTTCAACATGGCGCCCCATGGCAAAGAACTCTCTGAGGATCTGAAAAAAAGGATTGTTGCTCTACATAAAGATGCCCTAGCCTAGGCTATAAGATTGCCAAGACCTTGAAACAGCTGCAGCACGGTGACCAAGACCATACAGTAGTTTAACAGGACAGGTTCCACTCAGAACAGGCCTCGCCATGGTCGACCAAAGAAGTTGAGTGCACATGCTCAGCGTCATATCCAGAGGTTGTCTTTGGGAAATAGACGTATAAGTTCTGCCAGCATTGCTGCAGAGGTTGAAGGGGTAGGGGGTCAGCCTGTCATTGCTCAGACCATACGCCGCACACTGCATCAAATTGGTCTGCATGGCTATCATCCCAGAAGGAAGCCTCTTCTAAAGATGATGCACCAAAAAAGCCTGCAGTTTGCTGAAGACAAATGGACTAAAGACACTGATTACTGGAACCATGTCCTGTGGTCTGATGAGACCAAGATAAACTTATTTTGTTCAGATGGTGTCAAGCGTGTGTGACACCAACCAGGTGAGGAGTACAAAGACAACTGTGTCTTTCCTACAGTCAAGCATGGTGGTGGGAGTGTCATGGTCTGGGGCTGCATGTGTGCTGCCGCCACTGGGGAGATACAGACCATTGAGGGAACCATGAATGCCAACTTGTTCTGTGACATACTAAAGCAAAGCATGACCCCCTCCTGTCTGAGACTGTGCCGCAGGGCAGTATTCCAACATAACGACCCCAAACACACCTCTAAGACAACCACTGCTTTGCTAAAGAAGCCAAGGACAAACGTGATGGACTGGCCAATCATGTCTTAGGACCTAAACCCTATTGAGCATCTGTGGGGCATACCCAAATGGAAGGTGGAGGAGTGCAAAGTCTCTAACATCCACCAGCTCCGTGATGTCATCATGGAGGAGTGGAAGAGGACTCCAGTGGCAACCTGTGAGGCTCTAGTGAACTCCATGTCCAAGAGGGTTAAGGCAGTGCTGGAAAATAATGGTGGCCACACAAAATATTGACACTTTGGACATTTTCACTTAGGGGTGTACTCACTTTTGTTGCCAGCAGTTTGGACATTATTAGCTGTGTGTTGAGTTATTTTTAGGGGACAGCAAATTTACACTGTTATATAAGCTGTACACTCACTACTTTACATTGTAGCAGAGAGAGAGAGAGAGAGAGAGAGAGAGAGGGAATATCTATCTATAGAGATACATCTATCACACACACACAAACCTATATAGTTAGTATTTATACCAATCTTTAAGCTTGTTGTTGCTGATATTAGGAAGAAAGAAGACTCCTTTCCTCACATTACAGAAGCTTCTCACCCAGATTCTCCACCTCTGAGCTGGAGAATCTGGGGTGGAGATATTTTACAGAGATGACCACTGAGATCTTCAGCTCTCACCTCCATAAACTGGTCATTTGTGTAAAAGTGAATGATAGAAGGGTGTGTCCTGTGATGAGCCACTCCTCATCTCATAAACTGGCACGCCTGAGAGATCAGCCGTGATCATCAAGATCTCGGCTCTTCTCTGTTTGATAAACATACAGCCTAATCCTTTTAAAGCATCCAATATCTCATTCTTTCTTGTAGACCATAACCTACAGGAGTCAAGACCCCAAAATCAATCTGAACAGAAGCTCAAGGACCCCATACCATATACATGTATTATTTGGTTAACATTCCTTGGAGTACATCACAGGACCTGGAAATCATTATTCTCACGACTGCCACTATCAGGTGAATGGATACTGGCTAAAAGCAGGAATTCCTGCCCAGGCATAACCCACTCTCAGCTAAGCCCCAGTGTTGTAGCAATTTTAAAACCAAAAATCCAAAATTACAGAACACAGTGGACATGACAACTTGGGATGTCCCTAAGCATGAGATGTGGGCAGAATGGGGGAGGGCAACATAGCGACAAGAAGAACAAGTCCAAAACCAGAATAGGGGAAAACCCCAATTTAAAGCCACCTGAAGAAAAGAATAGGGGAAAACCCCACTACAAAGCCACTTGCAAGACCTTTCGACTAAAACTGCCATTTGCAGAGGTGTGAACCTCTACCTGGTAGAACTTCGTAAACATCTGAAGAGGAGACTAGATCGCAGCATTACAAACTTGAACAACAGAAGCTTAGATGCTGAATCACCCAGGAAGCACTGACACGCCTGGTGGAATGGGCCTGGACTACGAAAGAGAACGTTAACCCCAATACCATAGGTCTAAGAAATCAGCTTACAAACCCACCTAGAAATAGAGGGTCAGGAAGTAGCCTGAACCTCAGAAGAACAAACCAAGAATCTGTTGAATCAAAGCTATAGACTTCAGATAAACTTAAAGCACCTTGAACAACATTCAAAGCGTAAAAGCACCTTCTCCTTAGGATGTTTTTATTTTTTTAGGACAAAAAGTTGGCAGACTAATGTCCGATTTAGATGGAACAAGGAAACCACCCGAGGTAGGAAAGAGAGCCTCAGCACGTTATCCCGGTGAAGAACTAGGAAATTTCCCTTGCAGGAAAGTGCAGCAAACTTTAGAAGCCTGCAAGCCAAGATAATGGCCAAAAAACTACCTTGTACTTAAAGTGGAACTTTACTGATAACAACCTGATAAAAAAAAAAAAAAAAAAAAGAATGTTCTTCAGCAAGGACATACATTCCACATTAATAATTATGCTACTAAAATTAGCGTGTGCAGTCAACTGCCTCCAGCATGGTTCATGTTTCTTCCTGCTGGAGGCTACCATTTTTCTTAAGTCCAGAGCCCCTGAACAACAGTAAATCTTAAAACGGAACTAAACCCATCGATTTAATGGTAAAAAATTAATTAAAAAAAGTTACATTCCTGGAATGCCAGGATTGCCAAATGTCACATTTGCTTGTGCTCTTAACCAAACTGTCAAACCATCAAATGGCTGGTGTCACAACTGATCACATGTGCAAGAACCATGGCAATTGCAAATCAAACAGAAGCAGATTTCTTAGCTGTAAAGGATAGGAGGGTTTAATTGCACTTGAAGGCTGTCCGCAGATTGGTCTCTACAAACTGTAGTGCCTAAAAATAGAGAGCAATTGGGCATGTGCAGAGCAGGGTGAGACAGTGCATTACCGGATTTTAAACAGTATAGACTCTTATTTTTAACGTTTTGCATAGCTATACCTGCAAAAGGGGCCAGTCTGAAGTGATCTAGCAGGACTTAATTTTCTGACTAAAGTGCCACTTTAACCACTTGTCGACTGCCTAAAACAAACACTCTCTTGCCTTAGGCAGCTAGCTTTCAGATAAAAGTGGTTCCTGCATTGGATTCACCGCAGGATCACTTTCCGAAGCGGTGGGAGAGGTACCCTCCTCCCGCCGCTTCCTGGGCTTGCGTTACCAATCGCAGGGCCAGGGAACCATATGGGGCCAGCAGTGTCTCCCCATAAAGATAAGCAATGGCAACCTCTCATCTCTATGCCCTTGGAGGACCGGAGCGACACCATGATGTCACTTCCGGTTCTCAGACCATGTAAACTTGCTTGTTTTTGAACGTGGCGATCAGGATGTGCATCTGTTTTTTTCCACATCGGACAGGGATTTTGAAACATCTCAAGGTGCAGAGACCTCTCTTTATGGGTCTATGTGTTAGTGATTTAGGAGGTCCACCTCCAGGGATGTGGATGGCTGAGAGAATTGAAATTTAAGCTTTTGCCTAGAAGAGTAGCCGAAATCTTGCTCTGTCCTACTATCCCATTCCCCTCGCCACTGTAATTTTCCGGTGCAGCATTTAATGTAATTAATACAGCTAAGGGGGTGTCATGAGCTCCCATCAAGAAAGCATGCCCACCCTTTCGTGCCTGATCCACCATTCATAGAAGCTGTACTATGGTTTCAAAGAATGACACACAATCTCTGATGGGGTGGAGCTATCAATCATCTGCCAATCCCCCATTCAGAGATCCTGTGTCATTCATAGGACAGAGCAAGATTGTTCTTGAAACAAGAATCAACACAAGGGACACATCATACTAACTAAGTTATATCCTTTGTGATGATTTTATGTTTGCAACTTTAGCTACACTTAGGCTTTAGATTTCTATTTTTTTTTCACTATTTAGTTCCAATTAAAACCAAAGAGAAAATATGTATGCAAATTTTGCAACACAATAAAGCCCTATCTGTCCAGAATAAAACATATTATATGTTACCATAGACTACAAAACTTAAGATATTTTGGGTGGAACTAAGACATTGCCAAAATGAAAACACACACCACCACTCTAGTATTGAGGTGGATAGTCAGCAGGAAAGTCACTCCTTTCCCCAATAGCTGAAAACATTAACAAATCTGAATATGAAATACCCAACATTTAAATTCAAATTAATTTTGAGTAAACATTACGATATTAATTTAAGTAAAGTTGCTGAGAATACAAGAGAACATTTCAAGGGTAAGACTTACCATACAGTGCATTTTTTGATGGTGAGTAGACAAATGCTAAAGTGTATAGATAAAAATTCAGCAAGCCATAGAAGGACAAGAACTCTGCTGGTGTTAAGAGTTAAGGGAAAATAAACTGGCTATTCTCTAGGAAACTTATACTTAGATCATGGACAACCACTGGAAGAACAAAGTAATGCTTAGTCTAATGTCAAAAAGGACCACTATCATGAAAAATATAGTTTTAATAAAAACTATAAATTAAAGCCATGTGAATACAATATGACCATGGTTAGCAACCCTGGCAGTGTTATAGTTTGTCCACCCCTGCCTTGGTCACCTTTGCTTTGACATCTTGTAAAAAAGGACAAAAATGTAAATGCATAATATAGAAAGAAATGTATATATTGAATACCATTACATTATTACATGTATTAAAAATGCAGATATCCCACTACAATATTTTACACAACAGTGGTCCTACAAATCTCAAAACAAGCTGTAGTGCATAATAGTAAATTCATACGCTGGATAATATTCACAACAATTCAAGTGGCAAATCTGTTGCTACTACCACCAGTTGAATTTTTAATAAGGTAGCAAGCAAAAGGATATAATTTTGATAATGTGTAGACAGCTCTGCAACAAAATTGTCCTGTAAAACTTGTGAACCGAATCTTAGATATAAAATGACGATGCTGCAAGACAAAAAAAAGGAGAATACAATAAACTCTTAAAGCGATACTAAAGTCTTCTTTTTTTTCATTTTAAGATAAATTGTTATACTCCCCTCCTCTGTGCAGTGGTTTTGCACAGAGCAGCCCAGATCCTCCTCTTCTCTTCAATGCTTGCTATGGGGGCACCTGAGCTGAGCTGCTGCTCTGTGTGTCCATTCAGACACGGAGCCACTCTCTCCTTATTGGCTCACTGAATGATTGACAGCAGTGGGAGCCAATGGTGCTCCGATGCTGTCTCAGCCAATCAGGAGGGAGAGTCCCGGCCAGCTGGGTCTCTCATGCAACATCGATGGATCAAGATGGGCTCAGGTAATAAGTATTGGGGGGGCTGCTGCACACAGGGTTTTTTTTTTATCTTAATGCAATGCTTAGAATGCATTAAGATTAAAAACCAGGGGGCGTGACCGGAAGCCGCTCTGCATGGACGCCTGACCTGATAGCTCTCCTCCAGCCCGCAGCTTAAAGGCCTGAAAAGGGGGATTTTCAGCTTCAACATATGGGAGGAAGCAGAAGGACCAGATCCTCTAGGACCCGGGGTTCGTCCCAGCCACCATCCGGCTCCGCTACGACCATCCGGACATACTTTAATCAGCCCTCCATGTCGGAGGACGAGCGGGACAAGATGGCGCCGCCAGCCTCCTCCTCCGCCACAAGACCGCAACAACGGCAGTCTTCGGCGGCTCCGTCTGCACCTCACACCACAGCGGGACAGACTCAGGAGATGGATGGGCTGACCGACCAGGAAACTACAGCGGTGAGTCCTCCCCCACCTCTCCCCGCACATGAGGCATCCCGGAGCACACCGCGGGACGTTACACTAGGCCGCACTGCACCTTCCTATACACAGTGCTCAGAGGCCTTTCCGCAACTACTGCGCTCATTATCAGACCCCTACTTGCCCCAGGTAGGAACGATTTCCCCTACTCCCTCTCTCCAACCGGGTGATTTTCCCCCACTGCCGGAGCCGGAATGGTGATTGGAGCTGCGATCAGGGACTAAGGGCACGCCACGGAAGATTTACCCCCCAGCAAGTGCATGCCCCCCCCCGAGCTCTCCCCAGCCACAAAGGCATGTGCGTCAGGGTGCCTTCAGACCGGTGGGACAGGGGACAGATCACAACAAATCATATGCCCAGGTGGCCTGTTCACCAAGCGAGACCCCTTTGGATACTCTGGTGGGGGCTCACCCCCCTCCTCCTAAGCAGAGGCCTTCCTGGGGAGACTTGCAAGCACCCCAGATGCCACGCCAGATGCAATCCTAGGACTCACACGACCCCAAGCTCCCTCCAGCATTACACAGGGAATCCTCCCCTCCAAGCTACCCCCAATCTCACATGGGACACAGCCCACGCATGCAGCAGCCTACCTCCTGGCAGGACTGTTTCCAAGCCATACCTACCAAGGAGGACTTCAAACTCCTCATTGAAGAAGTTAAATCCGCTTGTCAGGCGGAAATCCAGATTATTCATACTAACCTCAAACATCTCTCGGAGAGGATGGAAATGGCGGAGGAGGAAATCCAAGAGACTAAATTGGCAGTACACCGTACTCAAATACAAGGGGCAGACCACCACTTAATGCTTCGGAACATGCAACGTCACATTGAAGATCTTGACAATAGGGGGCGCCGAAATAACATCCGAATTAGAGGTCTACCTGAATCAGAAGGTCCCGAAGACCTCCATGAAACCCTGCAGCTTCTGTTTAACAACCTCCTGGGGGACCCCCCAGACAAACCTCTAGAAATGGACCGAGCACGTCGGGCCCTGCGCCCTAAGGGACCGGCCTCTAGACCCCGAGATGTTATCTGCAGGGTCCATTCCTTCCCTTTAAAGGAGGACATCATGCGCAAAGCACGCAATGCAAAGAAAGTGGTCTTTGAAAACACACAACTCCAGCTCTTCCCAGATCTTTCCTGGATTACTCTGCAGAAGAGAAGATTGCTCCAGCCCCTGCTCATCTTACTCCAAGAGAAAGACATTACATATCGCTGGGGCTTTCCCTTCAGCCTCACAGCCCGCCGTCAGGGTAAATCTGCAATATTACGCTTCCCGGAGGATTTGGAAAACTTTTGCGACATCTTGGAGATCCCTATCCCTCGGATGCCTGATTGGGACCTTGTGGACTTGCCAACGCCACCCCCAGTGGTATGGCAGAAGATCCCCCCGATTAAACGCCCCAGAGACCGGGACTCTCCCCGGGGATCTACTAAACCCAAGCCTAAAAAAGGCTGACTGGCGAGACACTTACTTCTGCCCTACCCATTTTTGCTACGACCACTCCCCCTAAGGCCCTCCTTCAGTCACTGTGTTTTCAATGTCGGGCATTTTTCTTTTATAGGAGACTAGTTAGTGTTAGTCCTAGTTGTTTCCGGCCCACTAGCCTCCCTAGTGGTTTATCCTACTAAAGTTCCTCTTCATTATATTGTTCAGATAGCTTAATTTCAGTTGAATTTGCACTGAGAGGTTCTCTATGCCCCCCCGGGCCGAGCCCTGGTTTGGGGTTCTGACCGGGGAGACTTATTGGAACTTAATGGGGCTTGGGCGGCCTATACTGCCCGGGCCCACAATGAATCGTTTATTCTTATTTGTGATGACAATAATAATTTTTTCTCTTTCGCTCTATCTTTCCTTCTTTTTCCTCTCCCCACCCTCCCCTCCCCCTTGGCCTGTCGCGAGTCTGGGACGGTCATCTGGTCGAGCCTCATTTATGGATCTCCTCGCCTTCCGAACCCCGTGGGAGTGTCCCAGCAGGATAAGCTAAGTAAACACGCCTTCACACACACCAAGAACCAGGGTTAGATTCATGTCACTTAATGTTCACGGGTTGAACTCAAATAAAAAAAGACATCTTACATTGAAAGAACTTAGGAGATCAGGGGCAGACATAGCGCTACTACAAGAAACACATTTCAATAGGGGGGGTGCCTTCGCCTTCGCATCCAGACAATACCCCCAGGTCTTTCAAGCATTTAACCCCCGCAAACGCGCAGGTGTAGCAATCCTATTTAAGCACGGTTCCCAGTTCAAATGCTTAGAGTCCTTCATTGACCCGAGGGGACACTATATAATTTTACGAGGCCAGTGGCAATCGCAGGCGATAACTATTTGCAATATCTACGCTCCTAACACACACCAGATACACTTCCTATCCAAGGTCTTTACACGCCTATTTAAGTCCCCCAACGAATGTCTGATCGTGGGAGGCGATTTTAATCTGGCGCATTCAGTGGGTCTAGACCGCCAAGTGATTAACCCCACAGCCCCCCAGGCCCGAGTCGCCCGTGATTCCAAACTATTTAGACAATTAACCAGACGTCACGCCTTATTCGATGCATGGCGAGCACTCCACCCAGGAGACAGACAATATACTTTTTTTTTCGGCCCCCCACCGTATGCACTCCCGTTTAGACTACTTCTTCGTTAATAACGCCACCCTACGGGTTACAAAGGCAGCCCAGATCCTTCCCATTTCTTGGTCAGACCATGCCCCAATAACTCTATCACTTGAGATGGGAATCACGACACGTAAACCTAGCAACTGGCAGTTAAATAACTTTCTTCTCCAACATGTCCCGTCTAGGTCGGAACTAGAGACGACTTTGAAAAACTACTTCTTAGACAATAACACTCCTGATGTCTCCCTCACAACCCTCTGGGAGGCTCACAAAGCAGTTCTTAGGGGACGATGTATTGCGATCTCTTCGGCCATGAAGAAAAACGCGATAGCATCTAAACTTCAGACTGAAAAAAAAACTCAAAACCCTAGAACTTCGCCTACAGGCTTCACCATCTATAACTCTCCTTAAAAAAGTAGTATGTCTCAGAAACAACCTTCGAGATCTGGCACTAGGCCAAGTGGAGAAAGCACTTCTGCGGCTAAAGCAAACCTATTACGATAAAGGCAATAAAGACCACTCCCTCCTAGCGCGCAAACTATCTGAACGCTCCCATGTGTCCACCCCCCACCAAATTAAAGATAGGACGGGCACTCTGCTTACACACCCTCAAGACATAGCCCAGACCTTTGGGGAATTTTATACAACCCTATATAACAATCCAGAGATCCCTCGTGACCCATTACCTCCTGACCTCACTGACCGAATGAGACACTATCTAGAAGACAGCGGCCTTCCCAGACTCCAAGGTGCGGACCTTGTCTCACTTAATGCCCCAATCACAGAGGAAGAAATAACAGGCACTATAAAAACTCTGCCTACACACAAATCCCCTGGACCAGATGGGTTTCCCTACGAATACTACAAGACATTCCTCCCGACTCTTCTACCCTACATGTGTAGGATGTTTAACGCCTTTTTTCAGAACACCACCATCCCCGCGGACATGCAGAGATCATTTCTCACACTAATCCCCAAGCCCGACAAGGACCCCTCAGTATGTGCTAGTTACAGGCCAATCGCACTTCTTAACTCTGATTTAAAAATCTTTACTAAGCTTCTCTCAATGCGATTGAACCTGATACTTCCTTCCTTAATACACAAGGACCAGGTGGGCTTTGTCCCCCTGCATCAAGCGGGGGATAATACGAGACGAATTATTGACCTTATAGATGTGGCGAACAGGGAGGGACTAGATGCGCTGGTTCTTGGTCTTGACGCAGAAAAGGCTTTCGACCGCCTTGGCTGGCCTTTCCTGTTTGCCACGTTGCGCTGTATGGGATTACGGGGCCCTTTTCTACAGGCTATTAGATACTTATACACTAATCCTTCATCCCAAGTTAAGACCCCCTTTGCGTTATCGCCGACCTTTCCGATTGCTAATGGAACTCGCCAGGGGTGCCCGCTATCACCGCTATTATTTGCGCTGTGTGTGGAGCCCCTGGCGGCGACCATCCGGAAAAACACGAGCATACATGGGATCCCGGTGAGAGGTAGGGAATTTAAGCTGGCATTGTTTGCTGACGATATCATACTTACCCTGACCCAACCTAGGATTTCACTCCCCAACCTACACGCTGAGCTTGACCTGTACAGGTCCCTATCGGGCTATAAAATAAACGCGGCTAAATCTGAAGCTTTACCCATTAACATACCGGCTCAGGAGATCCAACACCTACGACAATGCTTCCCTTATCACTGGAATGAGCTATCCCTAAAATACTTGGGAGTCCAGATTACTCCCTCCTACCCTACCCTTTACAGAGCCAACTATCCCCCCCTTCTAAAAAATATAAGAGATCTCCTAAGAAAATGGAAGGCTCATCATATCTCCCTTTTAGGGAGGATAGCCTCGGTTAAAATGGTAATTCTGCCAAAACTGCTCTACCTATTCCAAACACTTCCCATTCCAGTCCCAACAGCGGAACTGCGGAAACTACAGGCGGATATGATACGCTACGTATGGAATTATAGGAGACATAGAATACCACGATCGGTCTTGCTGGCGTCACGAACAGACGGCGGGTTATCCTTCCCTGACATAACCAAATACTATCAAGCAGCCCAACTGCGAGCCCTGGCCTCCTGGTTTACCCAACGCTCTTATAACAAGTGGACAGAAATAGAAAAATCGTGGATGGCACCGGTCCACCCGAACAGTATGTTATGGAATGCGATGGCGAAGGTAGACTCCTCCCAGCTCTTGGGCCCCATGCTTCACCTTAACACGCTCTGGCGTAGATTGTCACGAGCCCACAAACTATGCTCCGAGAGATCATCCCTTACGTCTTTTCTATATAACCCCAAACTGCCTGCAGGTCTCACCCATCAGATGTCCTCCCCGTGGGCGGCCAGAAACCTGTTCCACTTTGGCCACCTAGTCCACCCATGCACGCGCAGGCTACTCTCCTTTGCGGAGCTTCAAAAAAAATTTGGCATCCCAAGGCAGGCATTCTATGGATACCTGCAAATCAGACACTATGCCCAATCCATTGCCCCAGACCTACAATTCTCAACCCCAACTACATTTGAGGGCCTGATATTGGAAGGCTCGGCTAGACGTGGGCTAATCTCTGACATATACCAAATATTGAATTCCTACAGTTTCCTAGACCAGGGCAAGCACACATACATGCTCCGCTGGGAGAAGTATCTAGGCGAGGAGATACCGGAAAACACCTGGCAGGTGATCTGGTCCCAGGCAGCCAAAAGTTCACTTTGTACTTTGTATAAGGAGAACGCATATAAAATTCTCTTTTTCTGGTATATGACGCCTGATTTACTCCGAGCCATCTACCCTTCCAGTTCGGACAGATGTTGGCGATGCTACAGGGATAGAGGGACCCTATATCATATCTATTGGTCATGCCCTAAAATAGTCCCGTTCTGGACGGAAGTTCAACTACTATTGACTCGCTTGCTGGGGGTGAAGGTGCCCTGGACTCCGAAATTATTTCTTCTTGGGGTGTCTGGGTTGAATATACCCCGCCACTCTAGGAAACTACTGGGCCATGTAATCACGGCGGCGAGGTGCCTAGTTGCCCTGCGCTGGAAAAAACAGACCCATCCCACTCAAAACAGATCTTTACACCAGAATAAAGGATATAGAACTTATGGAAAAAATGACAGTCCATTTACAAGATAGACTGGAAATACATGACAAGGTTTGGGAAGACTGGCACAGGCGGGAGGACCCACCCTAGGCTGGCGGCAGAGCCTCCCTCCCCCCTTCTCCCCCCCTCCTTCCTACATTCTCTTTTCTCCTTCTTTCTCTTTTTACTATCCTTCTCCTTACTGTTGGACCATGTCCAGAACAAAATAGATATTTGTTGGTTGACGAATTTTGCGGATGAAGAATCTACTACATCTCTACTTTATCTAGATGAATATATTCTACTGCCTACTGAATACCAGTTTGAATGTCTGTCAAATGTATTCTGTATTGAGCAAACTACAATTCTGTATTTTTATATACCTGTGACCAATAAAAACTGTTATTTGAAAAGATTAAAAACCATCTGCCTTTAGAACCACTTTAAGTATAAAAAAAGTTATATGCAGCTACTGTCATTTTTTTTTTTTTAGACAGTTCTTAATCTGTTTGTGACTCACTTATGAATGTCAGCAAATTGAACTTAACCGATCCACAATAAAGGAGTTTTAATATTGTGAACAATCATGTTTGCTTTGCTTCTGGAGCAAAGCAGATAACCTCTAAATAGGTGTTTACCACTGACATACCTGATAACAAGCACTAGGAAAGTTAAAGCTGTAAGAAACTTTAGACGCAGATCTGAAAGACAAAACAATTTTAATAAACATAAGATTAAGAAGCAGTTCACAATCATGTCTGGGAATTATGGCATCTCTAGGAGGATCCACTGAGTCAG
The DNA here is from genome assembly GCF_042186555.1 of Aquarana catesbeiana. NCBI lineage: Eukaryota > Metazoa > Chordata > Amphibia > Anura > Ranidae > Aquarana > Aquarana catesbeiana. The sequence continues at coordinate 542,042,313 of NC_133327.1, forward strand.
TGAATACGCTATTAGGATGATTCCTTTTCTTTCTACCTGATCTTTACCACACATGTTTTTTTTCAAGTTATAATATCCTTCTTTCCAATGATACTATTCTACGTTACTATGTTCCAACGGTAATACTGCTTTAACTGAAAATTTGCTATTTGTGGTTGTTTTAATTTGCTTTTACTCGTCAGCAAGTGCTTCCTGTGAACATTGTGCTTACATTTTTAAATTTCTTTTTCCCCTTTTTTTATTTTGATAAAATTAAATACAAATTGCTCTTAAAGAAAAAAAAAAAAAAAGGCAGCAGAAACGTCACACCCCAAACTATAGTCAAAACCTTTGTTTTCCTTCTTTAGTATAGTAAAGTTTATTACGGAAGGCTTAGAACTGGACGGATTTTTATGTGTTCTTTTCCGCAGAAAGATTTTCCTGCTGACACAGGAAGTGAAGAAACTCTTCAAAGTGAGGGGAAGTCACTTCTAAAAGAGGCTCTCACTTAAATAGGCATCCCTACTGAAAGATTTCCACCTCACCTCCTGTTCCCATGAAAATGGTAAAGTTTCATATTTCCTATTAGTCTCTGTCCTATGGACAATGGTTACAAGGACAAATAGAGAATGTGAATCTCACTAGTGGGGACACAGACAGGAAAAAAATAGACAGAGGTTGTACGTAAGCTTTTATTACTTAATCCAACAAAAGTAAAAAAGTTTGGCTAGAGATACATATTAAAGTATTTAAGTCTAAATAAAACAAGCATGTATGTGCTAGAGCTATTGTGTGTTCCAAGCTTCTAAACAACGACCCTGTCTATAGGCGATCTCATAAAAAAAGCGCTGCCATGTGTGGAGAAAAGGGAGTAAACAAACTGCTGTATTGGCAAATGTGAGGTGCCACAGACCGCACAGCAACTGACTATATAGCTGAAGGCTCATCAATAAGCTGCTTTTTTCCTCTACTCAATGATACCTTCAATGTCCCATTCATGTGTTGTAGTTAAAGATTTTACCAAACACTAGTAGAAAGCAAAGTGACCATGGTGCAGATTGTTGTGATGTCATTTAATTTGAATGACACCCAAATGCACTATTACAGTACTGGGGAATGCACCTGCTTTGCAGTGCACCACAATGCACATTTCCATACGGTGTTTGAAAAATTAAGAAAAAAACTATAAAAGGTCAATTTTTGTGGTGTTAAAGAATGATGCCAGCCTGTTCAAAATAAATTAGCTGACTTAATGCAAATTAATGTAGCCCACAGGGCTTGATTTACTAACGGCAAATTGTCGGTGCACTGCAATTGCTCTAGATCTGAGGGGGGAACGTGCAAGGGAAAAAAAAACCCTGTATTTTTGCTTGCACATGACTGGATGATAGAAACCAGCAGAGCTTCCCCTCAGATCTAGAGCAACTGCACTTGCAGTGCATAGTATATTTGCCTTTAGTAAATCAACCCCATAGTCTGAAAATGCCCTTACTCTGTGGTGGATTAATGACTGCTATCAATTCACTTTATGTCATGCGACTTTGGACATGGGCTGTGACAAGTCACAGCCCATTCTTTTCAATGGCACCCATTCAGATCGGTGCAACAAAGTCATGGCGATTTTGAAAAGGTGCCTGCACTACTTTTGAGTGCAACTTTGAATCGGACTTCTCTCACATCAAAGTAGCATCGAAGTCACATTGGAAATCATGCGGCTTTGGAGTTGCACAAGGGCAAATAGAGCCTTCAATAATCAGAAAAGAGAATCTGTGTTGTCAACTAAGTTTTAGTTTTTTGTACACAGTCATACCCATCAGACAGCTCCAAGTAAAGTCAGGAAATTTGTATTCTTGCTACTACAGACCTGGACAAATGTTTAAAACATTTTAAAAAATAAATCTTTCGCACTCTTTGACATACACAGAAGCTATGCAATCTGTCTCTGGCATTATTGACAAGACACACCCACTTTTACTTCCCACTTATGCACAGAATATAGTTCACTTTACAAAACATCTTACCAACATATGGCATATTTCGAAGTTCGGAACATGCTCTTATAACGAGGAACAAAAGATATAGGATGTACATTGTTGCTACCACAAGGAAGAAAATTTTCATGCCCTAATTGAAGAGAACATAGAAAATTATTAGGACATAAATGTATATAAATTTTCAATTCTGCATTTAAAAGGTAAACGTGAGTTCTCAAAACATCCCCGATTAAAATTTCATCAAACGTATTGCAAAATGGGAGTCAAATGGGGACAATACAGGAAGAGCTGCTTCTACAATGAGGTAGTAATCTTACTTCCAAAAAACCCTAGGGCTCGGTGCAAATATATGCAAATTGGATGAGTTTTTAACCACATCCAATTCGCATAACATGTGAAGTGGACTGGCTTTCAATGAAGCCGATTCACACATGCGCCGGACGGCCGCGATGCAGTTTTAAAAAGAGCACTGTGCGATTTTGCGTCCAGTTCAGGTACGATTTCAGGAAAAAATTTGCACTTGAACTGGTGAACAAAAGCGCACCGGACTGCTGCACTAAAACCGCGGCCGCATGTGTGTGTGTGAACCCAGCCTTATTGCTAATTCACTACACATGCAAAAGCACCCAGGTATAGACTATCACAGCAACCTTCCATAGGGCCCCCTTGGCTAGGTTACCACATGCACCTGAGTGCAAACTATCTCAGGCTTCACTCTATGGAATCATCAGTGAAGTGGGGTTTTTTTTTTCCCCAGATCTAGATCCTAGACATCAATCCAGTAGCTGTACAAATGAAAACTGAAATGTACAATTTCTCTTTTCCTGTCATGTATGGACTTCATTGAAAACAGATTCTGCCCTCTAGAAAAAAATATAAAAGCATTCGTCAACTGAATGGCCTTTTGTAGCTGAACCCCAGGTAGTTAAACCATGTATAAAAGACTACAAAAAAGCCAGTTATATATTCCTTAAAAAAAATGAAAGTCATCTAATGTAGCTACTCCTATTTTTATGTATTCCTTTGCACACTCAAGACTGAGATGGATGGGCAGCAGTTTGAGCCTCTCAGGCTGTATTGAATTGCAAGCCCCTATAGTTTAAAGAATAAGTTCACCTTTAGTAACATGATGTTACATTTGTATTTAGGGCATAGCATGACAATAGAAAAAAACCTTAGTGTAACAAATTAAAAATATAAATGGACAGAAGCACTCTAATTGCTGGAATACAGAAAGTAATATAGACTAGATGAAAATGGTTGTGTTGTCCCTTTAAAAGTCAACCAAAATAGATTGTGAATGATTGAATCGCTATAAAACAAAGTGTAAAAATTATCAAAAATTCAATGTTGTCCAATAATTACTCACCTTATATAAATTCCATGTGTCAGAAAAAAAAAAAAAATATATATATATATCTATATCTCTGTCTCTCTATAGATATAGATATGTAAACAATTATTGTTTATTTTATGTCACTGGGAGTTTATACGAGGATGAGCAATTATTGGACAAACTTATATTTTTGCACTTTGATTAATGTATGGTGGTTTAATCATGTACAATCATTTTTTGTTAGACTTTTAAAAAGGGACAGGACATCCATTTTCATCTAATAACATGCAACATGTTACTATGCACTGCCCCCCCTCTTCCCACACATTTCAAAATTGGCGTAGCTGTGCAGCGCTCCACCTGCACAGCCGAGTCATTCATTCACAGCGATTAAGGAACGAATAAACTTCCAATCCAGCCTGTCACCATGGCAGATGGCTTGTAGTTCTCAGTGAATTGTGAAGGTGCTGATAAACACCTTCGAAGTTAATTTACACTTCCTCCAGCTTTCAAAAAGTAAGGCCGGCAAAACACGGAGCAAAATTTCTTTCCACGGGTTGCAGGAAAGAAATTTGTTCGATTCCCTCATCAACACAGACAGACAGCGTTGATGTGGGAATTCCTCCTGCCGGCCATTGTCTCTCGGGGAGGGGGTGGGGGAAGCCGTCACCGCTGGGAGAGGACTGATTGCTGCTAGTGGCAATAGCAGCTGCTAGCGATAATCGCAGGTAAAACCCTGTATGCTGGTTGTACCCAAGTCGATCAATTGATCAACTGCTGAGCCAGTCGAGATTTGAATAGTGTATTGTCCGCCTAAGCCTGTACCGAAATACAGGCAGAAAGCTGGAGGGAGAGTGTACAGGAGCCGGACATTGCACCCACGATCCAATGATTATGGGTACAAAGCTCTGCAGAGTTTTGTGGGGGAAAAAAAACACAACACTTTAACTGCAAAAAATATGTGCATTTATTTTATTATGAAAGGTGAACTTTAGCCTTTAATACTGGAAGCTTGCTGACAGCAAAAAGTGAGTTGCATGAGGACTTCATTGGTGAAGAGCATGGTGAAGCTCCTTTATTGTGCAGTCTGCAGACTAGGAGTGGGTCTGTGACAAAGTCATATTACTAAAATAGCAGTGGAAGAATGCAAGTCAGACAGCCTTGCTGGGCTGTCTGAAGGGAACATTACCTAATTAATTAAAAAGAAAAAAAAAAAGTAACAGTTTTAACTTGGCATTTTGTTATTTCTCTAGAGGTCAGTCGTAGAACATATTTTTCAAAAGAAAAAAAAAAATGAATTGGAATTTTAAATATAAAACTAAAAAAGTGGCTGAAGCATGGATGGCAACAAAATAAGAAGTTGTTTTAGACACCAAACTTGAGAAATCATTACTAGTTTTATGGTCAGAGGCTGCTGTGCAGATTTAAGGATAAGTGGGCAGCGGCTGCAGCACTGGAAACAGGTTACATGTCACCTTAAGCTGTCTTAGCTTCATAGAAACGCACTATAATTAAACATTAATAGGCATGCAGCCAACTGAAGGAAAAACATATTGTTAAGCTTTTAACAGCTTTAAAATTTTAAGTAAAAGAACAATCATAGACCATTTTATAAGATTATGTGTGAATGCCTAATATTTCATAGAAATATGTAGCTCTGCATCTTTACCTACCATAGTTATTAGATACAGTTATAAATGACGGTAAAGCGGACCAAAACTGTATGCCATTTAGTTTGCTAAAGCACTGTGTATAAACAATTGACTTCTTTTTAGATTTTTATTTTTTTAACACCAGTTTTTCATCCTTCGTTATTTCAGTGTTGCTGATCTCCAGCAACCTTCCACTGTCTACATGAGCTTCAGTGTTGACTGCATGGCATTTCTCAGGTAGATTTTTCCCATAGTGACAAACAGTGGACTATGCCTATTGTAATCTCTCCATTGAAGACAAGGCGATAATTGGGAGACAGGGATACAAGTGTGTCATCCTATAAACAGGAAATGCCTTGCAGGTAGTATTTTAATGAAAGATGCAAATTTAAAAATACTGAAAACAACTTTTTGTAATCACATTAATATTTTAAAGCATTTATGAGGTTTTCGTGCTTGGGTTTACATATATGTTAATAGTAAAACTTCTTGACCTATAATTGTTATTGTATATTTGTTTATATTTTTACACAAACGGAGTAGTCACTGCAAATGTGTATTTCTGAGCTTTCCGCAATTTCTTCCTGTTAAAGGTTTAAGGCTTCAAATATACACTGAAGGATCAATTCACCCAAAATGATTTCATTTTATGGCAGATGCTAGTGAGCTAGATTGCCCCCTGGCTCCTTTTAGCTCTCAGGATAGCAGCAACTGGATATATGTGCTTGAGTTTCCAGGTCAGTACACCTGCTAATGTAAATGGGAGGTCCCACTATCTCTGCAAAATTTTTGATTTATAAACTGACTGCCATGGTAAATTTTGTTCTGCCGGGTGTGAGAGTTAAACTATAGATATCAATTCCTTCTAAATTAACCACTTGCCATCTGGGCCAATTTTGACATTTCTCACATACATGTTAAAATCTGCATTTTTTTTCTAGAAAATTACTGCAAACCCCCAAACATTATGTATTTTCTGAAAGCAGAGGCCATGAAGAATAAAATAATGGTTGTTGTTGCACAATATTTGCACAGGTCTTTATCAAATGATAATTTTAAAAGGGAAAAATACACTTGAGTGCATTTTAGTGCATACAAACACAATAGAATGCCATATAATTAAAAAATTATGTTGTGCTGAGTAAACAGATTCAAAGCACGTCAAGATTTTAAAGAAGTGTGGGAATGTTTTTTTTTTTTTTTTTATAAATCATACTTACCTAGGTAGATGCAGCATTGGACCAATGCTGCATCTGTCCACCGCCTCTAAAGCCTCGTACACACGATCGGATTGTAGGTCAACAAAACTGTGGACTTTTGTCCGAAGGGCGTTGGCCCAAACTTGTCTTTCATACACACGGCACACAACTGTTGGCCAACAATCACGAACCTGCTGACATACTGCATGGTTTTTCAGCTCTTTAGCGCCACCCTTTGGGCTCCTTCTGCTAATTTTGTGTTAGAAGTTTGGCGAGTGTTGATTTGCGCTTTTCATTTCGCGCTTTTCAGTTCGTTTCTGAATGGCTGTTCGTCAACCAGACATGTTGCGGAATCGGAGTAGATAACGTATTATTGGCCTTGGAGTTATTGCTTTGAGATTATTTTTTTGGTTGAATAATTATTTGATTTGGTATATTTTCTATATTTTTGGATGCATAGAATGCACTTTTTGGTTAAGTTCTATTGGCAGATAGCATGTATAATTGTATTTGTTTTCTTTTTTTAATGCATAATAAAAAAAATTGTGTAGAATAATACTTGGCTATGTGTTTTACTTCAAATGACAGTTTGGGAGTAGGCAGTTACATTTAAAAAAATACAATGTAAAATTGACAAGGGACACCAACATAGCTGTATCTTTGACCTTAAAAACTACGGGATAATGGTGTTGTGGTAACGTGCCCAAAAAAATAAAATAAATATTATTATTCTTGATATCACTAGAAAAATAAAAGCCTTTGGAAATTTGTTTGCAATAACTCCATCAGTATCACCAACAAAGCAGCTTCATTATTATCCGATTAAAGAAGAAGAGAATGTGCGCTGCATTTCGAGATTTCATAATTTGCCACATCACGAATGTTAATACTCTATTGTGAGCGCTAGTTTACAAGACCGACCGCTTCTGGCTCGTCCTTGCTTCCGAGCATGCGTGTTTGTACTTTGGACTTTTGTACACACGCTCGGAAAATCCGGAAAATTTTAAAACCTGCTATCCAACATTTGTCCACGGAAAATCCGACAATTGTCCGATGGAGCATACACACGGTCGGATTTTCTGCCAACAGTCTGTCATCACACATTTCCCGTCAGAAAATCTGATCGTGTGTACGAGGGTTAAGACTGAAAACCGAGAGATAAAACACCACTGATAGCTCAGTTCTCAGAGCTCCCTGAGCAGGGAGCTGGTGAATGTCAGTCACCGGCTCTCTGCTCTGCCTCCCCATGCTCACTGTAGCGCTGGGCTGTAGAGAGGAGCAGGAGCGCCCGGCTCAGCCTCTCAACAGCTTGCTGAGAGGCTGAGCCAGGTGCCAGTACAAGCATGTGGGTGGGTGCTGACCATATGGTCGAGATCTTTCCCAAGCCTGTACCAACTCTATCGTCAGCCCGCTGTCTGCTGAAAATGGGTCCCAGGAGTGCAGAACGAAACGCACTTCTGTGATCCACAGGAGAAGTACAGCCAAACGAGCTGTACGGGCTGTACTTTAAAAATGTGCACGCCGGTGAAATGGCGACAAACTGCGGTACCTAAAAATCTCTATAGGCAACGCTTTAAAAGCCTTTACAGGTTACCAGTTTAGAGTTAAACGTGAGCTCTTGTGCTAAAATTATTGCTCTAACTCTGATGTTTGTGGGGATACCTCACGTGTCGTGTTATAACTATTTACATAGATATGCCTCTGGCTCCTTATAGTTCAGGCACTGAAAACACTGTCCTTGTCTCCAAACTGTACTTCTCTGTTGTCACCCTAATAGGCTTCTTAAGGAGACAATATAAATGGTAATTTCAACATACAATACACAGGCATGGTCCACTGTTGTCACCATCGTGCAACCCATTCTGAGAAGTGGCAGGTAGCCATCGTTGGAGTGCATACATGAAGTGGCTGCAAAGAGGCTTCATTGGATTGGAAGTTATGCAACACAACAGAGGATTGAAAAAAAGGTGAAAACAAGTATTATACTAGTATTTAAAATACGCCAACTGTTAATGATATACAATGCTTTTCAATCATCTTGTTAGGGTTTTCATCTATTCATTTTTGTGGTGGGAGGACTTTTGATGCAGAAGCTTCGGACCCCTGGATAGTAAAAAAGGAACCCATCCAAGTTGATCATAAAGGTTGCCACCATCCCTGGGTCCAGAGAATAAAAACCCCCAAAAAGGTTGATGGGACTTTGAAGGCAACAGAGTAGTTACAAAAATGATAATTTATTGAATACAAAAATAGGAAAATATACAAAATCACAATAGGCATGTAGACATATAAATAGAAAATTACAAAAATAGAACCACTAAAAACAAAGATATGAAGTGGTCATGATGCTTGTGCAGTCTTCCACACGGCCGTGTGGAAGACTGCACAAGCATCATGACCACTTCATATCTTTGTTTTTAGTGGTTCTATTTTTGTAATTTTCTATTTATATGTCTACATGCCTATTGTGATTTTGTATATTTTCCTATTTTTGTATTTAATAAATTATCATTTTTGTAACTACTCTGTTGCCTTCAAAGTCCCATCAACCTTTTTGGGGGGGGTTTTATTCTCCAGGCCCCTGGTTAGAGTATGTATGTTGCTTTGTTATTACTGGTTTCAATAGTACCACTGATGTAGGACAGATTTATTTACCAAAATTAAAAATTACACCTAAAAATCTACACAACCAAAAAGCCACACTTAAACATTAGTAAATTAAGAAATCCACTATACCTCACAGCTATTCATACATTTACACATAATTCCAGCACTTACTTGGAAATTACCAGCATCTACTCTGTACTGGTAAGTTGGATCACGTAATTCATTAACTCTGTTTGAAATAAAATAGAGTAAATTATCTTTCTTGGTTATACATAAAAAGGATTTAAATATTTGAAAAGACTGCATGCATATGTAAACTGAGTGAACTGAAAGGCATAAAAGCATAAGATGTGCTGCAATTTCCTTTAACAATTAGAAAAAATCCTTACTAATTTATGTAGCAATTAAATTCCTTGGTTAAAATGCTAACCATTATTGTTATAAATGTAAGATATACAGACAGACTAATAACATATTGGTTGAAGTTAATAAAGTTCAAGGAAGGTGAGAATCAGGTAAGAGTGAACTGTTTCCAAGGTTATAGAAGAATAAAAGGAAGCATGTTGCTTTTTTTTTCTTTCAAAAGCAAGCCTGTTCTGAAAAAACAGAGCCTTCCATTGCTGACTTCTTTCTGAGGATGCTAGCTGATGTATGCAGATGAGGAAAGTCAGGAGGTTCTTACCTGTATGCTTACACCAGATCAATGACTCAGAATGTGGAGGGCCAACATGACAGCCAGGCAGCCTATATTTTTAGAATGGGTGGCTTAGCAATGGCAGCCTCTGTTCCTTTAATGACAGGTCTCCTTTAGGACCCATTCACACCAGCAGAGTGCACTAACTTTGATGTGCACTGGAAGGTAGCAGAGTTGATGCACTGAAAACAGTGCACTGTGCGGTTTCGTTTTTTTGTACAAACTTTATTGAAATGTCATAGAGTGATATTTCATTAAGTTCTACAGGCCGCAGTGCGGTGAGATGGATTGCATCACACCACCCTGTACTAAAGAAAAAACTGTATGCCGTACTTTGCGCATACCCACTGTAGCATGCTGATGTGAACCCACATGCTGCCCAGTCCAATGCATGTGGTGTTAAAAAGCTTTTAAAGAAATTACAAACATCTGAAATCACTTCTTGTGGAAGACAATTTCATTGCCAGAGATCAAATCTGTTTTCCTCAGACTAAGGAATGTGGTGTGGAGCGTGAAAAAAAAAAAAAAAAAAAAAATTGTTTCAGAGTGGAAATTTGAGCCCTTATTTTAAATGTTTTTAAAAAGAAGTGCGGGATTACAAAAAAACAAACAAACCTACATACTCACCTATGTGGCTGCAGCATCGTCTCAAAGACCAAGAAATGAGCGATCACATGACTGCAGATTACTTATTTCTCAGTCTTCACTGAGCAGTCACCGGATCTCTACTCTGCCCCTCTGGCACTTACTGGAGTGCCGGGCTGTGGAGGGGACAGGAGTGGCTGGCTCAGGCTCTCAGGGGTGAGCCGAGAGGCTTAGGCAGCTGCTAGTCCGGCATCTGCGTGGATCCCGACAGAATGGTCAGGACAGACACGGCCCAAGACATTGTGCTGCCTGGGACCAAGAATTAAATGCTGCGCCCCCCCCCCCCCCAAAAAAAAAAAAAAAAAATATATCACACCCACCAAAAGGCCCCCACATTCATTATTTTATATCATAACTAAAATTAGAATCAGAAAATCAGATTTACAGGCAACAGCACCTTGTCCATATGCAAAATGATATGACATACCATTACGTTCAAATACAAACCACAAACTCCAGTATTTTGTTTTATATAGCTTTATTTATATAAATAGCTTAAGTGGTGAAAATATTTTATAGCACTGATGGCGGTATAATTGTCACTGGCCCCAAAAATGTGTCAAAAGAGATTAAATAAAAATGGCATGAATCTATTCCCCATTTTGTAGACGCTATAACTTTTGCGCAAACCAATCAATATACGCTTATTGCAATTTTTTTAAACCAAAAATATGTAGGCGAATACATATTGGCCTAAACTGAAGAAGACTTTTGAGGGGATATTTATTATAGCAAAAAGTAAAAAAATAGTGGGCTTTTCTTCAAAATTGTCGCTTTTTTTTATAGTGTAAAAAATAAAAACTGCAGAGGTGATCAAATGCCACCAAAAGAAAGCTCTATTTGTGGAGAAAAAAAATAAATAAAAGGATGTCAATTTTGTTTGGATACAACGTCGCACGACCACACAATTGTCAAAGTGACGCAGTGCCGTATCCCAAAAAATGGCCTGGTCATTAAGAGGGCAAATCTTCCGGGGCTGAAGTGGTTAATCAGGGATGGGCAAGGCAAGTCCCTCTCAGGCTCTCATGTCTCATACAACTTGTGATGTGTGTACTTACAGTACCCGGATTCGGACTCCTGCAGACAAATGCTGCTATAGGGACATCATTGGTGGCAGAATGGACAGGGTGAGGGTCAATGCTGAGCCTCCAGAACATGGACACAGTGACAGGCAGGCTGCAACACCTCAGGCAGCGGCAGGTGCTGTGCAGGTGGACTGTGGACAGCTGCACAGCTCACACTCGGGCACAGGCAGCTCTCTTCAGACATGCTCCCTTCCCTCAGGCTCTGAGTCACGCTGAAGATGGGTCAGGAGCCCAAACTGACTCTGCAATGTCAGCCAACAGCTTTAGCTTTGGCTATACTTCTCCTTTAAATGGGTTTTGATTGCAATCCATGTCCTAGCTGGGGAGATTTTCTTCACTTCCCGGGAACCGCATAAAGTAAAGAGAAACCTGGTCAATAATTATGCATCCAAGGGTATTTTTACTACAGCTTAAGCAATACTTGCATTACTGTGCATTATTCTCCAATTTCTGGAATTTATCACTCACTAAGGGCCCAATTACACAATAGAGTTCTATTGCAGTTAACCTGCATTACTTTAAGGCAGCCCATTTCAAGTAAATGAAGGCCTTCCTGTGAAAAATAAATAAATGTTACAAATTGAAAAATTCAAGAATGATACAAAAAATATAAAACACAAACTGCGCCGCACAGTTTACATCTAAACAATACATTTTACCCAGCCCCCCCCCCCCCGCCCTACGTCTAACCAGCAAGTTCTGTTTATTTTCATCCCTATCTACTCGCACCCTCTAATCTCCACTGGTTATTACCTCGACATACCTCCATGTCTTCTTGAACTCCTTCCAACATTCCCACTTATCCATCAACCCCTCCCTTTCTTCCTCCCCACTAAATCTCAGGCCCTCCATATTATACGTTTCTTCTATAGTATTAACCCACTCCCAAATTTTGGGGCTTCCTTCGTCCTGCCATTTTTTGGTATAAGGCTTTTTGTCGCATTCAACAGGTGGGGGATTATGGATTCTCTGTATTGTTTTACTGAGCCCTCTACTCCATGGAATAGACATATCCACGGTTCTTCAGGTACAACTTTTCTAGTAATTTCCCTTATTAGTTGTAAGATCTCTTTCCAGTATTTTTTAATTTTGGGATAGTCCCACCACAGATGGGCCACTAATGGCAAGATTTATATTACTTCTTGTCCCAGTGACCACACATTAAATGAGGAGCAATTCACACAGAGTTTTCTATGCCATTAACCACTCCCCGGAAGGATTTGCCGCGTTCCTGACCAGGCCATTTTTTGCGATACGGCACTGCGTCGCTTTAACTGACAGCTGCACGGTCGTGCGACACTGTACCCAAACAAAATTGATGTCCTTTTTTCCCCACAAATAGAGCTTTCTTTTGCTGGTATTTGATCACCCTTGCGTTTTTATGCTAAAAAAAAAAAAAAAAAAAAAAATTATATATATTAGTACTTTTTGCTATAATAAATATCCAAAAAAAATTTCTTCATCAGTTTAGGCCGATATATATTCTTCTATATTTTTTTCCAAAAATATCGCGATAAGCGTACATTTATTGGTTTGCGCAAAAGTTATAGCGTCTACAAAATAGGGGTTCGATTTATGACATTTTTATTATTATTATTTTTTTTTTTTTTTTTTTTTACTAGTAATGGCGGTGATCTGCAATTTTTATCGGGACTGAAACATTGCGGCGGACAAGTCGGACGCTTTTAACACTTTTTTGGGACCACTGACATTTATACAGTGATCAGTGCTATAAATAGCCACCGATTACTGTATAAATGTCACTGGTAGGGAAGGGGTTAAATGTATTCCCTGTGTGTGTTATGTGGCTGACTAGGAGGAGGAGGAGAGAGATCATTGTTCCTACTTGGTAGGAGCACATGATATATGTCTCCTCTCTCGACAGAACCAGGATTTGTGTGTTTACACCCAGATCACGGTTCTCGCACGGTCACAAGCGATCGTGGGTGCCCGACGGTCATCGCACCCGCCGGGCACGCACATCTGCTTCAGGGATGGGCTGTGGGTGTGTGCGCTTGCTACAGCGTCTTAAAGAGCCGATGTACAGCTACGATGGCTCGCGCAGCAGTATCACTGCGGCGGCTGGTCGGGAAGGGGTTGAGTGACAAAAAAAAAAAAAATTTAGAGCACCTGGGATTGTCTGGGCAATGGATTAATGTAATTACAGACACTTACCAGTCACTTTATTAGGTACGAAGGGATGGAAAAGCGATCAATGCGATAAACATTTTTACAGTTTTAATCCTGTGTTTTTAACCATTGGAAATAAATCTCTCTTTGTGATGCTGCACTTAGGTGGCACTTCCCTTTTTCCTTCCCTTCTTGTCTTCTTCACAGAAGACAAAGCTTAACATTGAGGACAGCAGCCTCCAGTGCCTCACATACAGCCTCTTTTATCATACTGCCTGCATAAAAAGGCCAAATAGACTATTACATCTCCATCTGCTGTATCATTACCAGAACTGTTTGCATGCACTCCTTGCACCTGAAAAAATTTGACTTTGTGTATTACTTTATTAGGTACACCTGTTCAATTGCTTGGTAACACAAATTGCTATTCAGCCAATCGCATGGCAGCAACTCAATCTATTTAGGCATCTAGATGTGGCGAAGACGACTTGCTGAAGTTCAAACCGAGCATCAGAAAAGGGAATAAAGGGGATTTAAGTGACTTTGAACGTGGCATTGTTGTTCGGGCCAGACGGGCTGGTCTGAGTATTTTAAAAAACGCTGATCTACTGGGATTTTCACGCACATTTTCTAGGGTTTAGAGAATGGTCCAAAAAAGAAAATATCCAGTAAGTGGCAGTTGTGTGGACAAAAATGCCTTGTTGATGATAGAAAGGCAATAGTAACTCAAATAACCACTCATTACAACCAAGGTATGCAGAATGCCATCTCTGAACAGACAACACATCGCACCTTGAAACAGATGGGCTGCAGAAGACCACACCGGGTGCCGCTCCTGTCAGCTAAGAACAGGAAACCGAGGCTACAATTCGCACAAACTCACCAAAATTAGACAATATAAGATTGGGAAAATGTAGCTGCGACAATCATCTGGTAGGGTCAGAATTTGGTGTAAACCACATGACAGCATGGATCCACCGTGCCTTGTATCAACGGTTCAGGCTGGTGGTGGTAGTGTAATGCTGCAGGGAAATTTTCTTTGCACACTTTGGGCCCCTTAGTACCAATTGAGCAATGTTTTAACACAACACGGCCTACATGAGTATTGTTGCTGACCATGTCCATCCCTTTATGACTACAGTGTACCCATCTTCTGATGGCTACTTCCAGCAGGATAATGGACCATGTCACAAACCTCAAATCATCTCAAACTGGTTTCTTGAACATGACAATGAGATCACTGTACTCCAATGGCCACCACAGTCCCCAGATCTCAATCCAATAGAGCACCTTTTGGGATGTGGAACGGGAGATTCTCATCGTAGATGTGCAGCCGACAAATCTACAGTAACTGCGTGATGCTATGATGTCAATACAGACCAAAATCTGAGGAGTGTTTCCAAAACCTTGTTGAATCTATGCCACGAAGATTTAAGGCAGTTCTGAAGGCAAAAGGGGGTCCAATCCAGTACTAGCAAGGTGTACCTAATAAAGGAGGCCGGTGAGTGTAGTTCTTTTTGCATAAAAACTCAGTTGCATATGACAGAAAACAAGCCACAATCACTTACAAAGCAATACTTACGTTTGCCATATGCCTAGAGTCACAGAAGCAAGCCAGAGAAGTCCAACTATTAACAGTTTTGGCAGATAGAAAGTCATGCACTTTCTCTCCCCCTAAGGAACAGGGAAAGACATTGGAGATAAACCATATAGGAAAAAGTTTGCGACATGCTGATGTCAGGGCTCAATTACAAGTAAACATCTTCCTCTGCAGTACAAACTGCACTCCTACTGTATATAGTTTTGGGGCTGCAGTTTGTGCTGCATAGTTTACTGTCAAATTTTCTTTTGAACATATTAACTTTCATATAACAACATACAATATACTAACATAGTATGTCATGTTACTATACTATACTTTTAATTAATCAAAAACCACTGAGCTAAATGAATGGATAATTTTGACTATGATAATGGAGTAAACAAAAAAAAATAAAAGTTTGTTGAAGTTTCACTGCAGAATGGGCACATATGTAAAAAATATTATATAGTTGCGTTTATTCTTATCTAAAATGAAGAAAGCCACATACCAAAAAATAATTTTGTACTTGCACAGGACACAGGTTTTAGTTATTTTGCAACAAATGGGTCAACTGCCACCTTTTGGAGGTACTGAATGTTGGCAAATAAAAAAAGCTGTTGGCCAGCCAGCTATAAATCCCTCTCATTCCCATCAGGCCTCAGTTCTAGGATTTGATCAAAAACACAGAGGGAATATAGTTTCCTTTGGCAGATGGGCTCTCTGCCATATTTAGGAATCGAGCTAACCTCTACAACAGCGATGCTTTATAAGGCAAAATTATCCGCATTTATCGGTTTATTGAGGGATATGAAAAGGTGCTCTTCTTTAGCTTGGGTGGGAAGGATCACCGCAGTCAAGATGGTACTGCTACTTAAAGTTCTTTATTATTTTTGTACATTGCCTGTGGCTGTATCTGTTGGTGAACTTCAGAGGTTTCAGAATAAAATATTACGATTTATTTGGGGTCCCAGGGTGATGCGCTGTTCTTTATATACACGGTGAGAATTAGGTGGACTGGAGGTGCCGGATCTTAGGAAAGATTATAGGTGAACCAGCTGACTCATTTTGTACTTCAATCTTATAAGCTGGATTGAATCGCCTTAGAAGACCAGGCTTGTGCCCCTTGCCAAAAGATCTTCTAATGTGGATGTCCGCCAAACATTGGAAAGCAGTTCTCTGCCCTACCCTATTCAACGCTTTAGATCTATAGGACTCCTCTTGCAAATTGGTTTTGCTTCACTCCCCTCACTCACCAGTAGCACCGCTATTTAATAAATCTGTAATTTCCACTAGACCCGTGCTCCAGAGAGCTTCAACGATGGCTGAACAAGGGCCTTCACTGCACAGTCCATTTCACAGCTTCTGAAAACAGAAGCTTTTGTGGCGAGACTCGGAAGGGAGGCATCTCAGTGTTATACAAGTTATTTGTGCCCACTACTGGTAAACTTACGCATATCCTAGCATTGGAACACTCTCTCTCTCTCTATCTATATCTATATCTCTCTATATCTATCTCCCTGTCTATGTCTCCCTTGTAGAAGGCTTTAAAAGTACTGTTCTGTTGGTGCTTAGTACCTGATCATTTGTGGAAAATGTACCCAGGTTCCTAATTACTTTGTGTCTGAGGATGTGGGCAGGTGGGTACTACATACCATATGTGGTGGACCTGCTCTAAAGTTAGATGCTACTGGTATAGGAGTTCACGCCCTGATTTATTCGGTCACCATGAACAATGTTATTAAAAGCCCTGGGATTGTGCTACCCAAATGAACCCGCTGAAGGGGTTGCCAGATCTACTCAGACCCTGATATAGTTATGTTTTTGGTGGCTAAAATTGCCATTGCGACTGCAAGGAAGAACCCAGTAATGGACATGGTGGTGGTGAAGCGAAAATGGACTTGGATTAGAATGAATGAAAATATAGAAGTATCACTTAAAATGCTAACCATAACGTTTGAGAGGATCTTGAGCCCCTGGATAAACTATATACAATCCCCTTCTTAGCAACTTTCACTATGCTGGTTGGAATTGGCGCGCATGTGGGCTGAAGTTCTCTTTCTTCTTCGTTTTTTTTTTTTTTGTCCTTTTCTTATTGGCATGATGGTCTCTCATCAATGATGCTGAGTTATCTTGCATCACGATAGTTATGTTTACTATGACACTCCGTACCAAATGAAGTGGGTACTTAAAGTGACACTAAAGTCTCTTTTTTTTTTTTCTTTAAATATAACAAACATGTTATACTTGCCTGCACTGTGTAATGGTTTTGCACAGAGCAGTCCAACTCCTCCTCTTCTCAGGTCCCTCGCTGGAACTCCTGGCCTCTCCCTCCTGTCGAGTGCCCCCACAGCAAGCAGCTTGCTATGGGGGCACCGAGCCGATCCGCAGCTCCCTGTGTCCATTCAGACACAGAGCCGTGGTTCGGTCCCACCCACTCTCTCTCCTGATTGGCTAACTGACTTTGACCGCAGCGGGAGCCAAATGGCATCGCTGCTGTGTCTCAGCCAATCAGAAAAGAGTGTGGCAGAGGCACTCGTGAAACATCACTGGATAGAGACGGGCTCAGGTAAGTAGGAGGGGGGCTGCTGCACACAGAAGAAGGTTTTTATCTTAATGCATAGAATGTATTAAGATAAAAAGCCTTCTGACATTACAACCACTTTAACTCTAACCTACTTAGATTCCTTGATTGGGGATATATGCTCATTGATCTGCAATTCTACGGTTTTGAATAACCTGCTTGTTTTTTGTATTCCCCATGAGTGCTTTCATTATATACCTATTTTTTTTTTTGCGTCTCAGGACTTGACCTTAATTAGCTCTCACAGGCTGTCATGTTGTCTTTTATTGTTCAAATCTTTAATAAAAACATTGCAACAGAAAAACACAGAGGGGTGGAACACAAGTCCCTTAATGAACTCCAAGAAACAGATTTCACAGGAATTACATAAAACGGTTTTCTCTTTGTTCATTAGAGACACAGGATTCAGTTATTTAAAAGACAAAATGAGACAGCCAAAAGCAGTCCAGCTGAGTGGTGGGCAACAGTAACAAAACATCCACAGGTCAACATAATATAGTAATAGTGGGGAGGGGCCAGGACGGAGAGACTGACACGGACTTTACACCAGCGCTGTCCCAGCACAGCATACCGCACCAAACATCCAGCGATTGTGCATAGAAAGCCGTTATAGTATGGTGCACTGACGCACCAGTGCCATGTGAGTACCCCGGTGTGGGGAGCATTTTCTTTTAATAAAAGTATTTTAACTATATTACACAATATAGTTTCCTTTTCATTTATATGTATGGAGCCACATTGTTTCCAGCTGGAGGAGTGCAGCAGACACTGAGACTGAGCCCAGGGGTGGCTCCAAAGCCTATTTGGACTCAGGGTAGAAGCTGAGTCACACGCTCTGAGGTGAGCACATTAGCTTAAGGGGGTCACGAAGGAGCACAGGAGCATGTTTTGCAGCACTCAGGATATCTTCGGCATGATGTTGGATTGTTGTCACAGCTGAACACCACCTGCACACATTGTTTTATTATCACTGTTGGACATTACTTGCACGCACTATTTAGAGTGCCAAAAGAAAATTTTTTTTTTTTTTTTTTTCATTATTTATTAATTTTTCCATTTAAAATAGCAGGAGACTTTATATTGAGCACTAAGCACTTTTTATGTTGATTAAGACACTATGTATGGTGCAACAAGCACTAATTTATGGTGTAACAAGCACTTGTTTTTTCACACCTTGTTTATTTATTCAACATTCAGATTATTTGTATTTAATATTATCACACTAGTAAGCACAGAGTTGGTTATTATTAATTTTGTTTTTGGGGTCACCCAAGCGCAGCGCATAACTTGTAAATTTAACATAATATAGTAAAACTGGGGTCATATGGCAGCTCAATGAAATGCCTGAAGGACCTTACACCTAAAGCTGGCATCAGATGCCTGAGCATTCACCTGGTAAAACTTGCAGATCATATGAACAGAAGACCAGATGGTAGCCCAAGAAGCACTCACAGATCTAGTAGAGTGAACTTTGACAGAGAAAGGTCAAACCTTACCCATAAAGAAGAACTATTAAAAAATGTTGTTATTTAACTTTCAAAGAAATCAATCGCACATAAGCACTTGGTCCCATTCAAACATGACTCTAAGTTTTTAAGCAGTGCGGTTAGACAGTTAGAAAGGAGATGCATTTGTGATTGACAGTTCTTTTCTCTGGCATCAGGGGCTTGTCTGGAGACCAGCGAATGCCCTTCACAAACCACACAGCCTGTAGATCTCACACTGTCCTGCCAATGGATCACAGAGCCACAGCGCTCTCTGATCCAGTTTTAAGGGTGAGCAATCAGCACAGTCAGACACCGGTACCAACATGGTCGATGTGTAAAAGCATCTGCTGAAAGATACAGAGAGTTGTGGCTCTGTGTAATGTATCTGCAGCTGCATTTTCTTTATAAAGGGCACAGGCAGATTGATACTTGACACAGACATGCAACTCAGCTTACATCATTGGCACGTCCTATGCTGGGATGAAGAAAAAATAATAAAAAAATAAATCACTGTACATGTGTTAGAGTGAGAAGAGAGGAAGAGGATGTGCTGCCCTTCCAATCCTGGGTGGAGGTTTGCCTTAGGATCTGGACTGTTGCCCTGACTGTTCCCTCAATAGTAGATTGTCCCGGTATTTCACACAATTGGAAGACTCTGGGAGTGTAGTAAGTATTGTAGCTTCCAAAGCTCGGCCCATGCAGCATACACCAATTTCAGAAACTGGTTCACGCTGAAAAATTGTGCCACGGCTCTGGACCTCGAAAGTGCCACAAGCAAAGTCCAGTACCCAAAGGTCACATTCAAGGCAGGCCCTGTAATCTTTGGTCCAGCGGGGTCTGGGAACATCCTTCAAAAATATTGCTGAAGATGCGGCAATCTGGATAGCTGCATAAAGAGCTCAGCATCACTTGGATGAAGTCTTGATCTTGAAAAATGAAAATGAAAAATTCTTTAACTTTTCTCATCTATAGAAATAGAGAAAAGATGTCCATCTTCCTAGGACTTTATGAAAAAACTGAAGTATAACAGGAATGAGAGGAGTTATACATGATTGTATTTTTTTTTTTTTTTTTTTTGCCAGTGTCCAATTTCACCTAAAAGGTGGTATAATCCAAAATTCTCTGAATAAATGTACCCCTAATGTCTGAGAAAAAACATTTTATAAACGTATTTGTATATTCATTCCTGATTTTAAGAGAAAATGTTCACAGCTAAATAGATAAAAGACATACCCTAATGCCGCGTACACACGATCGGACTTCGTTGGAAAAAGATATGACTGCTTTTCCGATGGGATTCCGCTCAAGTTTGCCTTGCATACACACGGTCACGCAAAAGTTTGCTGAAATTACGACCGTCAAGAATGCGGTGACGTACAACACTACGAAGAGCCGAGAAAATGTTCAATGCTTCCCAGCATGCATCAAATTGTTTCCGAGCATGCGTAGGAATTTTGCGCGTCAGAATTGCCACAGACGATCGCATCTTCGGATAGGAACTTTTGCCGACCGAAAAATTGAGAGCATGCTCACAATCTGTTGCTGGCTGGAATTCGGCCAGCAAAAGTCCGATGGAGCATACACACGGTCGCATTTTCCTACAAAAAACTCTCATTGGTCTTTTGCGGGCCGAAATTCCGATCATGTTTACGCGGTATAAGAGAATACATTTATTGGTAACTGGATAGATTTACTTTGCATACCTGCACCCGAATGCCATGATAAACACAAAGCCAAAATAGCAAAAGTGCACATAGGAAGAGGGACTGAAACAGGTCATCCAGCATGCCAGGAAACCAGCTATTAATCAGGAATGTGAGAGGAAAGAATGGATCTGCAAGAAACAGGTGAAACATTGGGTGATCAGAATGGACCACCGTTCAGTTTAGCAATCTACTTGAAATTCTAGCATGTCTGTCAGGGAACAATCAGCAATGAGAGGAAAGAAAAACAGTAGGCTAATAGATGCTCTGTTCAAGATCACAAACACCATAAAAACACATTTGCATATAATTCACATGACATTAAAAATCCATATAATCCATGTAAAACCACAATAATTTCCTCGAAAAATAATCACATCTCATATTAGGCATAGCAGATTAACGGAACTGGGGATTCATCTCACAGATAGAGAACCTGACAGCTAATATGAAGCCCAAAGATAATTCAAATTGCTGACATCTCCCCAGGGCCCAGACTAAAATAATAATACTAGGTAGACTTACCCTTTCAGTTAATGTAAAATTGGTTACATACAATGGTAAAAGGTGTAGAGGAAAAAAAAATATGATAAAATAATACCATTATATAGTAAAAGCAGGGGCAAAAGGACCGACATCCACTTCTGTTCTATACCCCAGTCTCTCATGGAGAACTTCCGAAGGGAATGTGCAAATAAACACTGCAAGAAAAAAAAAAAGAAAAAAATTAAAAAAAAAAAAAAAATACATGATCCTGTCTTTAACATTAATAATTATAATGTATATTTCCATGAGACAGTAAGTAATGAAAAAGCACCAAGAGAAAGAAGATAGTTGTCTGTGGCCATTAAACCAGTGTTTATCTTTTTTAGAAGGTGCACCCCCCCCCCCCCCCCCATCCTCTTAAGCTGAAATAGCACAGCTCTCTGATGTAATATATTTTAAGTCCAGTCCAAAATGGTAACAGAGGGAGGTGTCCAATGACAGCATGGGCTTACAGGAATTGGGATGAATGTCACAGACCATTAGTTAACCTGGAAAAAACTGCATCTGGAAAGCTGTGGTGGAAGCCAGTGGAAAATAATCATGTTGGTGACATAACAACCCAAAAGTTTACACCTTCTGTGGACATCAACGAATGAGAAAGAAAACTAAATTTACCTTGTGACTTCAGCTCACAGGATAGCATATGAAAGAAAGTGGATCTGCCATCTTAAAACAACAAACACTAGACTTATCTCTAAATAAGAAAAAAAAAAAACAAAAAAAAAAACAAAACGTGCCAGATGCCCGTTTGCACAGGTAACATAAAAGAACCAGATAACATGCAGCATCAACTGCAAGTAACCTGGCAAAGCTTCTCTAAAAATATATACTTAGGATAGGAATACTCTGCCTTGCTGGGAGGATTCTTGGAATATAGGTTACCAGATAAGGATTTCCCTAATCATCTTCCAGGACACCACATGAAGAAAAAAAGTGAAAAATCAAAACCAATAGGTCGGGACCACTGGCTGAAGATCAGGTCTACTGTGTAATGCTTAAAGAAAGTATTAAACCTGATCCTCTGCAAATCTGCACTGGCGTTGCCCCTACTTTTTCTGCCCAAGTGGCTGCTATGGCTCTTGCAGAGTGTACTCTGACTCCAGCTGGAAGGACTAGGTATTGTAAAGTGTATGCCTCTTAATTGCATACTCTATACACCTTGTGATGCAGCTCTTGGATTCCCTGTAACTTTTTTTGCACCTGCATTTATTAGAAAAAAAGTTGTTTAAACTTCTACAATCTTTAGTGATCTCCTGGCAAGCTAGTAAAGCCCTTCTCACATCCAGGCAGCAAGCGACTGCCTCCTTTTTGCTTGATGGTTTATCACAGGACGGAATGACATTTAGGTGATGTGAATTGGAACAGTTACTTTAGGAAGAAACCCCAAGTCAACTCCTAGAACAAATCTATTGATGAAATACTGGAGAAAAAAGGGCAGCAATGGACAAAGCCTAAATCTCACTCAGAATGCTGGGAGGAGGCTAGGGATACTGTTTGGGGACAGGATAAGAGAGCGAGGAGAGTGGGAAGCACTGGTTAAGGTGGAGGTAGGAAACGACCTTGGTAGCAAGAAGGCCTTAGGTCTTAAGCCAAAACTTTATCTCACTCATCTTTCAATAGGAAGGGCTCTTTACAGGGTAAGGCTATTAATCCAGACACTCGCCTCACCAAGGTTATCGCAATGAGAAAGGCAACCTTACAAGTGAATGTACACAAGGGGACATCCCAGGTGGATTTAAAAGGTTAGCTCTTACAAAGCCGACAGAACCAGGTTGAGATTCCCAAGGATCTATACAGAATTCACAGGGGGGAGCTATGTGAGCGACACCCTGTATGAGCACTGTACCAAAGAATGAGGGGCAAGTGGTCTTTGAAATAGAATAGCTAGGGCCCAAACCTGACTTTTGAGAGTACTCTATGCCAAATGCTAGTCAAGATTAAGTGGAGATAGGACATAAATCATCTCACTGAAAACTTCCTGGGATAGAAGTTGCTGGCTTTATACGAGGAGAGCTTTCCAAGAGTGATGGTAGACTTTAAAAGTCAATTTGCCTTTAAGAGCCAAGGGATGTCTGAGTTCGACAAGTCCCTCTTCCTTAAGACCTGCCCTTTAGCAGCCAAGCTGTTAAAGCCAATGCTCGAGAATCGGGATGGTAAAATGGTCCTTAGGACAGAAGATCCGGACAATCCAGGAGGGCCATAGAAAGTTTGCCAGGAGCCTATGTGAAAGATAGGGTTTGCCCTGCTAACAATCAGTGAACGATATAGTGTAACAATATATAAAAATGAAACAAAACAAAAAAGTGAGTCCCAAAATATAGCAACAGTCCAATAACCAGACTTCAAAAAAGTTCTAAGCGTGAGGGCTCCAATGCTTTGTATATGCCCAACATATACATCTGATGTTAATATAGATGAAAAACCAAAAACGTGAATCATCCAAGTGCGCCTCCACCATACGGTACAAAGTGGCCTCTTACCGGAAACCGTGAACTCTCAATCAAAAGCGCTGTGTGGAAAAATGTCACTTTAAGATGGAAGCCATTCACTCCTTTCCTCCTCTCCTGGAGATCTGTAGTATTTTCAATGCTTCCCTCATTGGGAAATGCACAGCAGATAGAACTGGAATGTGGCGTTCTGTCTAGGCAATAATCAGGTCTCAATCTCTTTCAGTTGCACGACTTCTGGTTCCCGGTTGGTTGATGTAAGCCATGGCAATGGCATTGTCCAATTGAATATTGGTTGGGCAGCCTTACAGCCGTAATGTCAAGCACAGAAGAGACAACCAAACTGCCTTGAGTTCCAGAATATTGATTGGGAGATGAACTTCCTCCTACAACCAGGCATCTCCTGCAATGAGAGGGCATTCAGGACTCCTGCCCAGCTCAGACTGACACTTGTAATAACCCTCTAGACAAAAATCGGGTGAAAGGATTTCCCTGATTCCAGCACCAGACTGGAGAGCCACCAGGGCAAGCCTAGTCTTGCTGACAAGCGCATAGGATGATCCAGAGACTAAACCCGCTGATCCTCTATTGCCAGAATGTTGAGCTGCAACATTCTAGAATGAAACTGTACATAAGGCCACTATTAGACTTAAATTCTTCATGTAAAAGGTAATGGATGGACGGTTCCTGGACAGTGAGGCCCAAGCATGGGAGCAGAGAGGCTGGAGCTTGCCTGGGTGAAAGAAGACCTTGGATAGAGCAGAATCCAAGGTTAGACAATGTGCTGGACCCAACACTGATTTCTGAAGATTTAGCATCCATTCAAATTGTCCAGCTGACATTAGTTCCCTCAGGAGACTGCCCAGATATCCTAAAATGCATATGCTCTGATAGCAAATTGAAGCAAGAACTGGGGCTAGCACCTTGGTGTATACCTGAAGTGCAGTGGACAGGCCAAAGGGTAAGGCAACAAATTGGTAATGTGTGCGACAGCAAAAACACAGGTGGCTTGATGTGTCAGAAAGATGGAGATGTGAAAACAAGAATCCTTTATGTCCACAGAAGCCAGGAAACTAGTGGGGAAAATGTCTCCTTTTGCCTAGAGAATAGGTTGGAATAAAAACCCTGGAACCTTTCTTGTTCTGGGATGAAGGTTGTATTACCTTGAGAAAGACATTGCTTTAGAGAAGTGTGAAGATCTTCCTGGTTTTGCAGAGAAGCTGGCAAGTTCTACAGCACAAGTCTGGGTGGAGGCAGAGAAATAAACAAACCCACGGATAATGCTAATGTCACAAACTTGCAAAAATTAAGGACAGCGATTAAATTTGCTTACAGAGGAAGAAGTGGCTTGGTGACAAAAATTCTTGCAATAGAACTCCGACAGAAGAGTAGTGGTCATCTCATCTCTCATCAATTTAACTCTTTAAAGATACATTTTCTTTGCCAGAA